>NC_056744.1:147581389-147663889 GCF_019279795.1 Protopterus annectens | reverse complement strand
TGAAATATTACTTACTGTTTATATTAATAGAGTTAAAAATAAAACATATTATTTACTATTATTTAGTTCTAATTATTATTAGTTAAAGCATGACAGATTATTTACAAACAAGCATAAGCAGTGTAATCAAGAAAGTATAATTAGGAATAGCATTTGAAGAACATATAAACTTTTTACAAGGAATAAATATGTTATTATTCTATTAATCATATTTTCATTACTCTTCTCTCCCTGCCTTACCCCACCCTTCACCCACTACATAATCTAAATAGAATGTCATTATTTAAACAAAGAAAAGAAGAAAAGGAGAAGAAAAAATAAAAAGATAAAGAAAAAAAATGTATCAAATTATTAACCTTACTTCTCCTTTTCAGAAAGAGAAACAAGTTGAATCACAACTTGCCATTAAATCTCCAGATATTTTGACTAGTTATGAAACAAAACATTTCTTTGCACACAGAGTATAACTTTGATTAAATCGTTTTCAAAATATTTGTTGCTTCTTGGAAATGCAGGAACTATATTTAAAAGGATTAATAATGAAATAAAATGATGAGAGAAAAAAAACCTAGAACAAATCATTTGTTTTTTAGTCTCTTCTTCTTCTCTGAAGTATTCCATGAAGTTTCAGTTGCCAGTCTCTTTAATGAAGGACTAGCCCATTCCATTTCTTCTATTTTATCCAAAATCTTATTTTTTTTGATAAACAGTAAAGCAGAGTCTAAGTCATTGAAAATTTTAGGACCATCAGGAAGGAAGATTTTAAGCTTGGCAGGAAACAGAAGGTATGTTTTAAACTGTGCTTTTTTAAGCTCCCTTATTAGTGGCAGAAAAACTTTTCTTTTAGCTATTACCATGGAAGAATAGTCATTGTCAAAGCACAGTTGTCTCATTAATCTTAACAGGAGCTTTAGCCCAAGCAGATTTAAGAACCATCTCTTTATCGAAAGATGATAAAAATCTAACTATAACTGATCTAGGATAGTTTTTGTTAGAGTTAGTATTAGCTATAGATCTATGTGCTCTTTCGATACCAAAAGAGAATGCTTCTGGTAAGTCTAAAGTTTTAGGGAGCCATGTTGTTAAAAAGAAGTAATATTGTTACCTTCAATATTTTCTGGCAGTCCAAAAATCCTAATGTTATTAGCCTAGATCTATTTTCCAGGTCATCCAGCTTTGTTTGTAAATGTGTATTTTGTTTCAGCAGAAACTCAATGTTGATTTCCTCTTCTTGTATTCTATTTTCCATGTCATTCACAGCTTCTTCTATGCCTGTCATCTGGATCTTCTGTTGTTGCATGTCTATATGTAACAAGTCTATTTGTTTTGTAGGTTTTTCTATGAAGGTGTCTATTTTAGTATCCATTTTATCCATCTTAGCAGTAAGTTGCTGGATTATAATTATCAGAGACTGAAGTTCTTTCTTGATGCTGGAGTCTTGAGAATTTGTCTTACTGGAACTCATTTCAGACTGATAAACTGACAGGAAAATTTCCAAAGTGATTTCTGACAGGAATATTGTTAAGATTTCCTTTCTTTTTTAGATATAGTTCAAGAACTATATAAAACAAACATATTTAGAAAGAAAATTACTTCAAAAATTATTTTTTTAAGTAATTAATTCCTGTCAGTGTAATGAAATTGGTGGAGCTGAAGAAATCTGCTGCTATCCTGTGTTCATCCTTGGCCATGCCCCCAGGCCATTGCTTTTCTATCGTGGCTGCACAAAAACAGATTCCCTCATTGAGTAATAAAGAACTCTGGCAAACATCCAGCAGTTATATTTTTTAATCCTTCCTCAACTATGATGCATATCTGAACTGCTTCTTACCGAAGTTGGTGCGCCTTGTTTGCTGTGGCATAGACTGGATTCGGGCCTGCTGGATCTAGCTTTGTTTGTGTAACTTGAGCACTAATCCAGACATTCTCTAAAGTATTCAATTGTATTTATTACTGCTTGGTTGTAACTTGATTAAAGTGTAGCTATCATTCTAAGTATTTTGGATTAAGCACTTGGGCTTCAGACCAGTTATTTTACATTAGGAAGGTTTGTGGCAAGCACTGTGGTGGCAGGACAAGTAGCTTTCATCCTTCTAAGTTGGGAACTGCTGATTGAGAGCCCAGTGTCCAAGGGTATTAGTTCTGGTTTAGGCACTTGGGCTTCAGGCCAGTTATTTTACATTAAGAAGGTATGTGGTCTGCACTCTTGTGGGAGAAGAGGCTGGACTCTGCCCTTCTGAGCTGGGAATTTCTGGTTAAAGGTTTATAGTGCCTGAATATTTGAACTGTATCTTACTGAAATTGGTACACCTTGTTTGCTCTAGCATGGACTAGATCCAGGCCTGCTGAATCTAGCTTTGTTTATATGCTTGTTGTTTGTTTGCTTGTTATTTCCTGGAAGCTAATTCCACCTAATCTGCTTCTCAGTGCTTCTGTGGATCACTAGTGATATCTGCATTGCTTACTGTACTAGTTCCTTGTTTCACTTGAAAGTTACTGTTTGTCGTTTTTGCATTTAGTTACTTGTAACACATTGCACTCAAGTTACCTGGCACTTGCTCACTAAAGCAATTATATAAGTCAGCACTAAAAATTAAAAGCACTACACCCTCACTCCCCAAGGGCCCTTGTTTTCAATTATTAAGGAATTCCCAATATTATTCTAGCATGTCCAAAGGTCAGTTGTCAATCTCCTCTCCGGTCCAGCTGGTGAATCTGGGAATCTTGAGGCAATGTTATAACTGCCTCATGTACACAGACAACCCTCTCCTCCTCCCACATAACACAAATACTTGCGAGAGATGCAGCTATTTAGCCAAACTGGAGGCTGAGCTCTCTCAACTCAGCACTGGCAAGACCAGACAGGAGGAGAAGGCAACTACACACACCACAAAACCAGCCTCACATAATGCTACCACACCACTGAATCAAACACATAAACACACAAAGACATACTCGGAGGCTCTGAGTAAAAATTTACCTAAACAGCAGAGGCCTCCAAAGCAGACACCGAAACAACTGCTACCTCAAGACACCCCACAAGCAACACATAAACCACAAAAGCAGTGTGCAAAGCAGTCACAGCCCTTAAGGCCAAATACAACACCAAACATACTTGTCATAGGTGACTCCATAGTCAGACACACTGATGTCCCACTCACCAGGCTGAACAAGGAGAGGGTCACAGTAAGCTGCCTATCGGGCACTAGAATCCGCCACATAACACAAGCACTCGGGTCACTCCACGGCAAGTACAAATATGACACAGTCATTGTCCATGCTGGTGTGAACGACCTGAGACGCACCTCCCTGGACTACATGAAAAGAGACATAGAGGAGCTCTCTGATTATGTAGCCCAGGCAGGTATGACCCTGACCCTGAGCAGTATCCTTCCTTCACCAAGAATGATGCCACAATATAGAGACAAGATGATCAGCTTTAACAACTGGCTTAATGTCTGGTGTCATTCAAAGGGGATCCAGTGTCTGTCTGCCTGGGATGACATGCTTGACAAGCCACGCTGCTTCACAAGGAACGGCTTGCACCTGTCACCCCTGGGATTCCGGATATTGGCTAAGGCTCTTGCCACCCCCATAGTGCCTTTTTTTAGGCAAGGCTCAAATTCTAAACCTACCACCCTAGAAAACAAAAATGGGAAGAAACTGAGAGTAATGCTGCTCAATGCCAGCAGTCTAAATCTCAAAATGCACGCACTCGAGGCCCTTCTCAGTATGGAGAACATCGATGTCTGTGCTGTAACTGAAACCTGGTTCAAGGCTCCTGAGAGCCCCCGGCACTATTAGGTTTTACCTCATATCATGCGTTCCGGCCCCAAAACCCGGACCACACCACAAAAGGAGGGGGTGTATCCATATTCATAAAGGATACCCACACCTCCAGGTTGGTGGCAATGCACGAAGTTCGGGAACCCATCCAGGTGCAACTAACCATAGGCAAAACTGCTCTACAAATTGTAGCATGCTACAGGCCACCCTCTCAAACTCGGGAACCCCACACAGCCTTCCTGAAGACACTGGAGGGTATAAATGTATCTCCAAACACCATCATATTGGGTGACTTCAACTACCCGAATATAGACTGGGAACATTACTCAAGCCCTAACTTTCTAGCCCAATGGTTCCTGGAGTTCATAAATTCAAATGCCATGGAACAGCTAGTCACTGTTCCCATGAGAGGAGAAAATATACTAGATCTCATTATCACAAACATGGGGACAAAATGCACACCGGAAGTATATCCCTCATTGGTGAGATCTGATCATAAACTAATCTCACTGGAAATCCACATCCCGCCCCCACCCCAAACAAAAAAGACCACAGTGAAGAACTTCTCTAAAGCAAACTTCACACTACTCAAGACTGGTGTGGTATCCTTCAAGGCCCCTGAGCCAGTGGAAACCACAACCCAAGCTGCGGAAGCCCTTACAAATGCCTTCTATGAACACCTCCAGGACTGCATGGATCAGGCAATCCCAAATAAAACCAAGACTCTTTCCACAAAGAGCAAACGTCCAGTCTGGTGGACCCCAGCCATTAACAAACTTTACAATAAGAGGAGAAAGCTATTACATGATAGAACAAAATCCATAAAAGGAAGTCACCCCTGATCATTATTAGTAAAAAATACGAGCACTCATAAAATCAACTAAGGCCAATTTTGAGAGAAAAATTGCCATGGATTCAAAGGACAATCATAAGGCCTTTTTCAGCTATGTTAGGAACCTGGGTGGAAACTCCCAGATATGCTCAGAATTAGTCCAAAATGATACAAAAATCACTGAACCCACAGACATTGCCAACATACTGGCAGACAGGTTCAGTGCAAACTTCACCCCCTCTCCCTTCCTAAAGGAGAGATAACTATCTCAGCGGAGTGTAGCCTCCCAGACATCTCAAATGCGCAGGTGAAAGCTGCTCTCTCTAAAGCTAAAAACACAGCATCAATGTGACCGGATGGTGTCCCCGGCTGTGTGCTACACGAGCTAAATGAGGAATTAAACCCGCACATAAGGCAGCTGTTTAATCTCAGCCTTACCACAGGATACGTGCCCAAGGAGTGGAGTACGGCAACTGTGGTTCCACTCCACAAAGGCGGTGCCTCTACGGACCCTGGTAATTACCGCCCCATAAGCTTAACAAGTCTAGTCTGCAAAGCTATGGAGAGGATCATAATGGAGCTCATAAACAAAGATATAGGGGACTTGCAGACATTGGACCCGACCCAGTTTGGCTTCGTCAAGGGCAGATCATGCCTTTTGAACTTGGTCGACTTCTTCGAAACAGTCACCAAGGCCATTGATGAGGGAAAGGCAGTCCATACAGCCTACCTTGACCTTGCTAAGGCTTTCGACACAATACCCCACTCGGGTATTGTAGAAAAACTTACCAGCTTAAATGTAAACCCATATGTCACAAGATGGGTTGCAAACTGGCTTAAGGACAGAACCCACAGGGTTAGAGTTGCTGGCGCTATGTCAGACTCCAAGCAGGTCACAAGTGGTGTCCCACAGGGCTTGGTCCTTAGCCCCCTATTGTTCGGCATCTACTTCTCAGAAGTACAGGCCAACATGGGAGGACTTTGGCTGACAAAGTTTGCTGACGACTGCAAACTGGGCACCATAGTGGAAAGTGCATCGGACACGGATATCCTTCAGAAGGGACTCACGGAAACAGATAGCTGGTGCCAGAGCCATGGCCTGAAGTTAAACGCCAAAAATGTATAGTCATACCCATTGGGAAAAACAAGGTAACCCCAAGCTACCATATAGGTGGCAATCCACTAAGCACAGAAGAGGTTATCAGGGACCTGGGGACTCAGGTTGACAGTGGCCTTTCTTTTGACACTCACGTTGCTAAAGTGGTTAGAAAGACCTTCTACATTGCCCACCTGATCATGAAAGGATTCACATCCAGATCTAGTGAGGTCATTGTTCCCCTGTACTCTTCACTTATCAGACCAATGATCAAGTACAATGCCCCATTCGGGATGTATCTCACCCGACATCTGCAGCAATTGGAGAGACCCCAAAAGTTCCTCACCAAAAGGATAAAGGGACTCCAAAATCTGTCATATGCTGTCAGATTGAAGAAACTCCAGCTCTATTCAGTTGCATACCGTCTGCTCAGAGGTGACATGTGCCTGACATACAAGGCCATGTCCAACCTGGAATTAATGGACATGCTCCACCTCAACAAATCCAAATCCACCAAAACCACTAGAGCAAGCAACTTAAACCTTAGCACGGATATAAATAGGACGTGCTGGAGGGATAGATTTATCACTCAGAGACTCCCTATGCTGTGGAATAAAATCCCGGTCCATGTGAGGCAGAGCACCTCGCTGGCTCTGTTCAAGAGAAATCTTGACCTGTGGATGGGAGATCGTAGGTTTATCCCGGGAATCATCTCTGTGTCACTGCTGGACAGAGGCACAACAAACTAATGGGCACAGTATTTTTTCATATAAGGGGTGGCGTAAGCCACAAAAATTTGGGCTAGGCTTATAAATGCCTTAGGGCAGATAGCCTAGTATAAACCTATGAACCTATGAACTAAACTGTGAGCAATAGCCTTTAAATGTCCCTCAGTATACTCTGAACCTATGTTAAGAAGTTGCAATGGAACATCATCATCAAACCTCATTTTCCCATTTTCTACATAGAGTCAGGGTGTCGTATCAACTGACACAATCTCTCTTGATTCAAAGCTATTCTCCTTTCTTCTTCAATAGTTATGTCTGACTTTCACAGGAATTCTCTCACACAATCCATCCACATGCCTTTGTTTCCTCTTGTCTTCTACCAGTCTGTCCCAAATCTTCACCAGATTGTGTTCTACGTTTCTGCATATTTGTCGAAACCACCATAATCTGTTCTCTGTGACCTCCACAACTGAAGCTACTTTGGCTTCTGCTCTGATGTCCTCATTTTTTCATCTGTCCCACAGTGTGAATCCTATCACCCATGTGAGGCATTTCACCTCCATCTCCTCCAGCTTTCTCAACTGCTCTGCCTTTACTGCCCAGGTTTCTGTAAAATACAACAGTACTAGCAGCACCATTTGCTACAGCTTACATTTCAGTTCATTTGACATTCTTCTGTCATACACTATCCCTAACTCTCTGTGCCCGTTGGCTGCAGCCCCTCTGATTCCAGCTCTGACATCCTCATTCCAACTTCCCCTCTCTTCAACCACACTTCCCAGACACTTGAAGCTATTAGCGTGTTCCACTATTTTCCCTTCTATATCAGTTCTCAACTTCTTCTGATTTTCCCATTTGCAGCCATTACAACTGTCTTATCTGTACTCAGTTTCATCCCAAGTCCCTTCAGTTTTGCTTTCCCTTCCCTTAACTTTACTGAAGTTCTTGTTCAGAGTTTGCTTGTAATGCCACATCATTTGCATACAGCAACTCTATTGATCTGTCCCCTTCAACCTGTCGTACTCCATCACCAGTATGTACATGAGTGGGCTCAGTGCTGCACCCTGATGCACGCCCACTCCCACTGTGAAGCCCTCTGTGAGTCTAAACACTGTTCATACTTATGTCATTCAGACCTTGTACATAACTTGCACTAATTCTATCAATGTTTCTGGGACTTCAAACCATCACTGGACTGCCATCGGCTTACATGGAACCTTTTCATATGCATTCTCCAAGTTTAGGAATACCCATTTGGATTCATTCCTCATCCTTGGCTTCTTCTCAACTATCTTGATTATGCTGCATCCTGATCTGAATCTGAACTCATCTCCCATCTAATTTTGTACTACTACTTTGTGTATTCATTTATTAATCATCTTTTCCAGAACTTTCATGCAGTGACAGATGTTTCATATTTTTGCACTGCCCACAGCTGTAGAGGTCCCCATTTGTCTTGTATACTGGCACTAGTATACTTATTTTCAAGTAATCTGAGAATCACTTTTCTCTACATACTGCTATGGGTGTCCTCAGGAGTAATTTCTCCCCTAACTCACCCCAAATCTTGATCATATCTTATGTGACCTCATATGAGCCTGCTGCTTTCCATGACTTAATTTTCCTTAGTGCTGTTTTTACTTCTTCTAGGGTGGGCACCTCTTCTTTTATTGTAGGCTCTGTCTGGGGAAGTACAGCTTCTGTGGGGTTTTCTTCATTCAGAAACTAATGAAAGTATTCCTTTCATCTGTCTTTGTTGTCCTGTGGACTGGTCAGCAGGTTGTTGCTGGCAAGCCTTATGAAAGGTGTCTGAGTATCTTCTTTATCTTTCTGGCTTTGATTTGCAACCCGATAGTTTCATTGCACCATCTACCAAGTTACTTTCCAGAAGATGGTAGAGTGCTTCTGATGCCTTGTTCTTTGCTATTGCAACTCCTCTGTTAGCCTTTTTGTTAGCCAACTAACATTCCTTTTTAGCCTGATATATCTTTTCTATCTCCCACTTTTTCCTGCACTCCTCCTTTCCTTTAATGACTTCCAGGTCTTCTGTATTCCACTACCAGCTTTCCTTATGTACCTTATTTCCATACCTGGCTTGACCACATTTCTGTTCTACATTCCTCACAAATGCTGCTTTGAAGTGCTGCCATGCTTCACCATCTCTCCCAATTTCCTCTTCTTCCTGATGTGCTAGAGCTCTGAGTAATTGTTTGAACTTATGTATTTTCTCCACAGTCAATATCTTGGTCTTCAGCCTAGTCTCTGTTGACTTTAGTACCTTCTCTGACCACTGCTTGCAGTTAATTGTGGCAACCACTGGTTAAAGGTATGGGTCAACTATTTTACTGGAGATGAGTTTGCAATCATTGGTTCCACCTCAGCACCCTTTTCTTACTAGGAAGAAGTCTACCAGAGTTGCATGTTGGCCACTTTTGTATGTGATCTTGTGAATGTCTCTCTTTCTGAACCATTTGCTGGCTATCATCAAGCCATTTTCCATACAGAAGTCTAGAATGGTCTCTCCTTCTTTATTCCTGTTGCCCTACTCATGTGGACCCATGCAGTCCTCATATCCTTTTCTGTCCTGATATGTGATTCAAGTCACTTATTATCAACACCATTTATTACTGATCTACTTTATTTAATAGGTCTTGCAACTGCTTTTTGAATGCACTCTTTTCCTTACTATCACAAGCCTGCTTGGGGCATAGGCTAAGATTATGAATAGTTCTCTATCCTTACACTGGAATCTGATTGTCATGAGGCTAATTTTGATGGCATTCCTCACTGTATTCTGAAGCCTCTCCCTCACCACAATTCCCACACCATTCCTCATCTGTCCTCCTACTGTGTAGTAGAGTCTGGATCCAAAGCGTTGCTGCACTGCCCTTCTATCTTCAATCCTGGATACATAGGATGTCTAGCTTTCTTCTTTTCATCATATTCAGTTCCAAGCTGCATCCTGTCTGTGAATCTATATTGAGAGTATCAATTCTTAGTTCATGTTTGGCAGGATTTCTTTTTGTCCAGCTTTTAAAAGCTATCCCAGGTAACCCAAGCTGGCCAACTGGACATTAGCTGGCCAGTAGCTTCTTAACCTAGGGCTTCTGGGCTTTATTTCAGGTATAGACTAGCCAATAGCGGGCACATAGGCCAATGCCACTGTTAGAATGGGTCCCAGGCATAGGTCAGAGTAGGCCAGGTCCTCAACCCACTTACCATCAGCAAATACCCATATTTAATTTCACTGACATTCGTCAACACAACCAAATCACTTAGAACCAATTTTTGTACCATCAAGTGACTAGCCCTGGCACATTTTCCTTTCTTGAAAATACTGTGCACCACAGTTAATGCCCAACATAGTTGGCCTATACAACTCTTACCCCTATAGGCAACATCTAGAGTTTGTGCTACTCTCTGCATCTCCATGCTTGGGTGAGTGTGAGGTGGAAACACAGCATGTTTTTGGGAGCTGTGATGAGCACCATAGAGACACAGAGAAAACATGCAGTATTCATGCAGACCTTGGCTGGAGGTTAAGATTGAATCTTGTATCTTATGCATGGCAGGTGATGACCTTAACCATCATGCTAACTGGATGGATATACCTGATGATTTTTAGGACACAAGTTCCTCCATAATCTCTGTATCTGTCTGGCATACAAATCTCAGCATGTTCTAGTATGCCACAGGCTCATTCATAATCTGATCTGTGAAGTTATACTTCATAGCTCAAATGAAGCACAGCGATGAGTGTCCTTGCAAACAACTGCCTATCAGCATATATTTAACAAAACAGCTCACTGAAGCAAGGGGTATGACCAAACTTAGCTTTAAAGAGTATATCAATATTAAAAATGTCAAAATGAGTTTTTTTAGCTGTTGATCTTTGTGCAGTACTCTACCCATCTTCGTAGGATTTTGGTAATATTTCATAATTGATCATGCCTAAAATGAGATGATATGGGTTGACACACTGCTGTGATTTTTGTTTTTCAGTCTGCTTTTACTCCCACATTTCACTTTGTGCCCACATAGTTTGATATTAATTTATTCATCCTCTGAAACCCACTTTATCCTGTTCATGGATCACAGAGGGAGCCACAGCTCATCCAGGCATATAAGACACAGAACTAGTTTTAGATGGGGTATGTCTTGTAGGACATGCAAACACACCTATGGTCAGTTTACAGAACTGCCATTTCACCTAGATGTATGTCTCCGGGATGTGGAGAAAAATGGAACACTTATTGGAAACCTAGGTGAACACAGGAAGGCTATTATGGGTGCAAACTAAAATATGACAATCCAATAAAAATCTACCTGACGCACCACAGACCACTGTTAAACACTGCAACAATCAGAGCATATATATTTCCACGCTATACATCTGAATACATTAAACTTCTACTCAGTGTTGAAATCAGTCATGATGCAATGTAGGCACCCCTCTCTGATAGCACATTAACATAGGCCATGCCTAATCAAAACACCACTCAGTCAAATACCATAGCATCATTTTCCCTATCCAAACTAAACATCTCTCTCCTTCTACAATGTTGAGCTAAATAAAGCACTTATCCCACTAGAATGGCTCACCCATCTAAATTATGTCGAAAATTTCCAAAAATACAGTTCTAATATACCTCCTTACAAATGTACGATATAAAAAACAGAACCACTGAGAAACAGAAGTAGTAGATAGTTAAAAATGTTTAGCTACCTACTTCATCTCTCAAAGATTCTGCTTTGTACATCATAAACTATTGTGGCTCTGAATGGTTAAACAGACCAAACCTAAAAAAAGTAACAGACCAAGCCAGAATCTAACTTCCATGTTCAGAGGTTCTGTGATGATGTGAGCCAGCTGTGCTGAGGGGGGGGGGGTGGTACGGCAGTGCATGTGTAACATATGCCAGCATAGCTAGCTGGAGTTTTGTAAATAATCTGATTGCCAAACAGTGGAATGCCCTCCTACTGCCAATAAGAACAACCAGTAATGCTTCTTCTTTCAAGAAAATCTTTATGGCAACACCTCTTCACTCTATGGTACTGCACATGTGCCAGTTTTGCATCTCTCAAAACCTGATTCCCCAGTTTACCACTACTTTCACCTACATCGACTTACTCTCAGTCAAGTCGAACTCTTCTACCTACTAGTATGACTACTCATAAAAATATAATCTAGGTCTACTATGCTGTAATACCTACTTGATAACTATATTGATTTGATGTGATTGTCATGCACTCCTATGTTGTATTTGGGATTTTATGAGTGACATGTACTCCTATGTTGTATTTCTGGATACATCTCTATTGATGTTCTTGCAAAATATATCTTCAAAAGTTGTTAGCATGCTTACTACGATTACTTGAAATTAATTATTACCATGTTTACCTTAATATATTCAAATGTGACTTCAGACTTGAGTATTCAACTGTATCTCTTATACTGTACTGTAATTACCGTGGTTGTTAATATCAAGCTTTTACCGTTGTGTATTAAACTGTGACTCTTCTATTGTATGTGCTTGTTAAAATGAAGCTTTTCTCCCCTGGCCTCGACTGAAAATGGGCTCACTTCATCCCAGTGGACCATCTCGGTAAACAAATGCAAATAAATAAATTAATTAATTATATGTCATTTGAATACCAAACTGATTTATACAGATGCTTGTGTTAAAAATGTATTCGTAAAGTTGCTTCTGTTAAAAATTATATCAACAGTGGGTCCTGCTGGACAGAAAAGAAATATATATGCATGTTGTAATTGATGAAATGTATATAGTTTAACAAAGGATACTGGAAGGAAAGGGGTTAAGCTCAGCCCAGCTAATCTTAAGAAAAATAGCCTGAAATTAAATAACTTAGTTTAGGCCATAAAGATTTCATCTCATAGCTCTGAATGCAGCCAGAGATGTAATGTCTATGAAAAGCCTGGGCTGGGATCCTGCTCAATTGTCCTTAGTGGTGAACTAATTGCTACCCTGGGGTGCCAGAAAATGGCTTGTTAGTTTCTGCAGGAAGGGTGGAAGTGTTGGAATTGTTTTACAGTTTCCAGATGATGTAATAAACCTTAGCTAAAGGTCTATGTGTGTATTGTTACACATCAGTGCCAGATCCTGGCTCAGTTTTTGGTGAGAGGGTGGAACCACAAGAGTAAGGTGACTAGATGTGATGTCATGCTGTAGCCAGCACTGAAATTGTATTTGAATACTAGTGGGAGATGTGAGGGGTGCATTCTGTTTCTGGACCTGACAAGACACTTACTTACTTGCATCTTGCCTTGCTTTAGTAAGTAACTAGGGAACAGCAATTCTTCTGTCAGTTAAAAATATAGTGAGATTAGCTAAATAATGTTTTTTCTGTGTCTGTCAGAGTCTTTCCATCTGTGTTTTTTTTTATATTTCCTGTGACTGAAATCCTGGTGTTTGTTGCAAATAGATATTTAGTATTTTCATGTTTTCTATGTTTTATTATTACATATATCTATACCTATATATAGACTGCAGAGAGGAAAATTCTGAGGATATCAAAACAATCCTGTCTTGGTTTGTGATTTGTTGTGGAGTTGACTGGTAAGAGCAGTTTGGTTTGAATTTATATTGCATTTGTTATCACTATCTTTAACTGTTTGTAGGTAAGAAGAGACTGCTTATTAACAAGCTTTACTTTGATTCATATTTTGTTGTTTTACTTTTAGTTTCACTTTTGGTTGTGAGAAAGGGATAAGTTTTGGACAGGCAAGCTCTAGCCACCACAAGGGGCCTAGACAGCTATAAATTTACACAGACTGCAGAGGGGAAAATTCTGAGCATATCAAAACACTCCTGTCTTGGTTTGTGATTTGTTGTGGAGTTGACTGGTAAGAGCAGTTTTATTTGAATTTATATTGCATTTGTTATCACTATCTTTAACTGTTTGTAGGTAAGAAGAGACTGCTTATTAACAAGCTTTAATTTGATTCATATTTTGTTGTTTTACCTTTAGTTTCACTTTTGGTTGTGAGAAAGGGATAAGTTTTGGACAGGCAAGCTCTAGCCACCACAAGGGGCCTAGATAGCTATAAATTTACAGACTGCAGAGAGGAAAATTCTGAGTATACCAAAACAATCCTGTCTTGGTTTGTGATTTGTTGTGAAGTTGATTGGTAAGATAAGTTTTATTTATTTTTACTGTTAAAAAAAGGTCTGACTGCAAGCTATAGTGAGCAGAAGCTATTGCACACAACGTAAAGAAATTACATCTTCTGTCTGGCTGGTAGAACTTGCACAGTCAGAACAACTTTATTGTATTTTTATTATTTAGTTGGATATTGCTGGTATAATTTTTATCATAGAAGTTGATTTAAGTTCCTTTCAATTCTTTGCTACTAAATTTGTGCAATTTTTTTCCTTTGCAATATTTTATTCAATTAAAGCTGAATATGGATTCCTTAAATGAGTGCGCAATTAATGATTTGCTAATGCACAAGTATCTTGTACAGTGTAATAAATGCTATGCATATTTAAAGGTAACAGCTGATAACACTGGTGATTTTTGTTCCTCGTGTCAAAAGCTGGATGATTTGCTTACAATTGTTAGAAGCAAATCTCGACTTAATGATGATTGCACATGTGCAATTGGCATGGATTGTAGAAGTGTTGTAGAAGTGTTCAAAATTAAATACTGAATACAGTGAATTAACTGTTCCACTTCAGTAAGTGTTGTACTTACCTGCAGCTGACTTTAGGACCCTGTAAACTCCTGTCCGGTGTATCCCCGCTACGCTCAGGCTCGCTCCGCTCCCCACCCTGCCCCCATATCCCACCCGCCCCCACTATATCTATATTTATTAGGTCCTTAAACCCACCCCACTTAATCTCTGAACCAATCATAGCCTCCCTCCAGTTAATTGACCTCCTCCCACATTTCCATCTAATCACTAATCAGCTAGTTGGCCCACACATAATACTAACCATCCTTTCTCTACTTCTTTGGCATAACAATGAAGTTCATCATCCCACCTCTACCTCTTCTTCTAATGGTTACATATCTATTATCATGCTATGAAAACCAAACACTGTTGGGTATTCACTTGCCAAATGGTCACACCTGCTCCCATCTAACCCCTCCCTTGAATCAGATCTCCCCTTTAAACTGCACCACTACTACATTCCGCCCCAAAAGTGTGTATCTCACCCAGCGCTACCCTAAAATAACTACTACAAAATCAGGTCTGAAGATACTAAGTAAACTTCTACGACTCTTTGACCATCTGAAAGCAAGTATTAACAAAGATGGGGATATTCACCCCAATCCAGGCCCATCCTCTGATTCAGACTCTGTTACCTCTATCCTAACTCAAAGACCTGCTAGCTCCCTCCTCATCCTCCATCTCAATCTAAGAAGTATAAATAACAAAATACATAATCTACACGCCATGATAGCCACTCATCTCCCAGACATCTTGTGTCTATCGGAAACATGGCTCAAACCATCCACTAAGGACGAAGAAATTCTTCCACCTGGATACAATATACTCAGGGTTGATCAGATAAAAAAAAGGGGGGAGGAATAGCTGTAATGTTTAGAAGTACCCTGAATATCATTACGAATCCGACACAACCCCCTAAGGTCACCAATATGGAACTAACTGCCCTAAAAATTTGCCTAAACAACCAAAAGAGCATCAACCTCATTGTAGTCTACATCCCACCAGGGAAAAACTTAGAAACTGTGGAGCAAACCCTAAGCTGGCTCACCTCTAACTACCCTCAAGAAACTATTGTGGTAGGTGATTTCAACCTTGACTGGTCCCAGTACTCTGACCAGATAAATCCCTGCCCCATTAACCTGTATGGCTTCTCCCAAAATATAAAATCTCCCACAAGAATAGGTAATTCTCAACAAAAAGAAAGCATTATTGATTGGATTCTCACCAATAAAGACACATCTACCTATACTACAGGGACCCTCCCCAATGATCTTAGTGACCACCTTATCACCTTTGTCATAAAACATAAGCTGATATGTAAAAACCTTCCCATATATAAGCTAGTCAGAAACAAGAAGAAATTTGTTCTTGAACAATTTCTAACAGAACTTAAATCATGTAACTGGTCCATCCTAAAAACACTTCCCATTGATGAGAGTGTTATATACTTTAATGACACATTCCTTAAAATACTGGACTCTCATGCACCCAACCGATCAATCAGAGCCAAAATCAGGATTGCACCTTGGCTAACTAATGACACCAAATCTAAAATTAAGCTTAGAGACCAGGCCTGGGTAAACTGGCATACCACCAAAGAACCCCTAGATCGCATCAAATTTCAGCAGCTTAGAAACTCAACAAAGGCATATACTACCCGTGATAAAAAGAATTACTTCCATCATCTCCAGGATAAGCACCAAAATAATCCAAAGAAGTTTTGGGCAGGTTTCAATAACCTCCTATATTCTGGGAAATCAACTACCCCTACCCAAGAAAAACTTATAGGTAAAGATCCTGTAGTTATAGCTAACTCCTTTAACTCCTTCTTCACTGAGACCGTTCAGGCACTAGCCAGTCAGTTACCTACTTCTTCCACCTCCTTAACCAGTCCTACTGGAAAGAACCTACCAGCCTTTAGTTTTCAACCAATATCCACCTCCTATATTAGAACTCTACTAAAGAAACTCAAACCATCCACCCTATCGGCTGATCGTCTCCCAGCTGAATACCTACAACTAGCATCTGATGTAATTGCCTATCCCATTTCAATCCTGATAAATAGAACCATCGCTGAGGGCACCATCCCCTCAATCTGGAAAATATCATACGTCATCCCTCTTCACAAGGGAGGTGCCTCTACGGAAACATCTAACTATAGACCAATAGCAATATTGTCGCCTATAGCAAAAATTATGGAAAGGTGTGTCCACAAGCAAATCCTACACTACCTCACCCTTAACAATCTTCTGTCAAAAACTCAACATGGTTTTTGCCCCTATCATAGCACCACTACTGCCCTCCTTTCTTTTGTTGATTCAGTAAACAATAACCGGAACAACAAATTAATTACTTCTGCTCTCTTCCTTGACCTGTCAAAAGCATTTGACATGGTCAATCACCAACTAATGCTCCACACCCTTGAATCCCTTCACCTCGACAACCTGGCCCTTAGTTGGTTTAATGCTTACCTTTCTGACAGAAAACAAGCAGTCCAGTGGCAAAGCACATTATCTAACCTGCTACCAAATACCATAGGAGTTCCCCAAGGCTCTATACTTGGTCCCCTTCTCTTCTCTGTATTCATAAATGACCTACACTCAGTCATCTCCCAAGCAACCTGCATTCAATATGCAGACGACTCCACTCTGATCTGTTCTGATGTCTCTCCATAATCTCAAAAAAATCACCCAACACTGTTTTGCAGCAGTTGAAAAATGGTTTTCAGAAAGGAAACTTATCCTAAATCCCAAAAAAAACAAGCTACTTCTTATCTTCCCCACGTGTCAAACCCCCATAGGGCTTTATCCACCATATTCTAACAACACGACCTTTCAAGTTCAATCCATCAACGGCACCATCATCGAGCCTGTCACTAACACCAAACTGCTAGGTGTTACTATTGACCACAAGCTCAAATTTGATGTTCACATTAGTCAAACTATTAAGACGGTAAACAAGAAACTAGGCTCCTTGTACAGAATCAAAAACTTTCTTACTCCGTATTCCAAACTAACTATAGCACGGTCACATCTTCTCTCCACCCTACTGTATGCCTCCCCTGTCCTATCTTTCCTCAATAAAAATGAGCTTAACAAACTCTCAGTTGTTTATAACCACATCGCTAGATTTGTTACTGGCTCACCTTACCGTACTCATCACTGCCTTAACCTAAAGAAACTGGACTGGTTAGAACTACCTAACCTTCTTAAACTCAACCAACTTGTAGAAGCATTTAAAATAATTATGGAACCTGATAAAACTCCCTCTCTGAACAAACTCCTGACCCCCTACTCCAACCTTAATTGCCTCCGATCTTCTAATAGTGTCCTGGTACAAACCACAAAATCAAATAACTCAGGAGGGGATGCTATCTATCCCAACTCTATCAGAAAGCTCTGGAATTCTCTTCCCAATAACCTAAGACTTTCAACTTCCCTCAGCCAGTTTAAAACTAGTCTCAAGTCACTACTTAAGACCCAGTGGTTATGCCCCTGTGAAAATCCCGACTGATCATAAAACTGCCTTCTACCCACACACACTTATGTAATTAATCTCCACCTACAATCTCTCTTGCCCCCTTTAGACTTTTTCTCTATTTCACGTGGGTCATCTTAGATGGCCCCCTCTGAATAACCAGAGTCTTGACCTGTGAATAACCTTATATCCTCCCCCTAGTGACCTAAGCTCTAACCCCATCACTTACTAACATACCCTAATATCAGGGCTTTTACCCCTCATGTATTTGTGTAATTAAATAAGTGTATTAGTTACTAGTATCCCTGAACTTTGTATGCTATAATTGTTCCTTATGATGTCTATGTAGTGTTGTTGTTTTTTCTGTTTTTTTTTCTGTTTTTTCTTTAAATGTGGAACTTTTCTCCCCGGGTCTCTGCTGAAAAGGGATATGTATCCAGTCGGACTAACCCGGTAAACAAATGTAAAATAAAATAAAAATAAAATATATTAATGACTGGACTTGTGAATTAAATAATGTTAGGCATAAAACAAATAGAACAGATTTAGGAAATGATGCATCTTTTTTCTGCAAAGAACATTCAACTCCTATGAAACATGATGAGGCCCCTGAGAACTATGGAATTGTGGATGCAAGTACTCAGCAATCTGAGGATCCGGTTTGTTTAGAAGGAAACAAAAAAAGAAAGAAAGGAAGAAGTTCTCAACAAATAACAAGGAAGAAAAAGAAACTGGCTAATGAATGTAAAGGAAAGAGAATACGCAGTAAAAAGGATTCTACTTTATGTAACACACTGGTGACAGGGAATGAAGATACGTCTATCAGAAAACCCTCAGTCTACAGAAAAAGGCATCACCTTTCCAATGAAAAAGGTTTAAAAAAGAGGCAAGGGGCCGGTGAAAAAGAAGAAATCAAAACTGAACGTGGAAGGATTGAAGAACATTACTGTAAGAAAAAAGAAGAGACAGATGTTGACTACATGGCTCAAGCTGTGGATTTACAATGCCAGCTGGATGAGAATTTAATATGCAATGAAAACAGTGGAATTAATAAGACTAATAGTGATGAAGATCTATCCTTCATAACAATTGATAGAGCAGAAATGACTGTATTAGAAGCTGAAAAATTCATCAGAGATGGTCAGCAAAGATATTCTTGTAATCGGAGATTCAGCTATTAGAGGAACTAATACTTATATTTGCAGAGATGATAATGAAGATCGAGTAGTGTTATGCTTGCCAGGAGCAAAAATAGAATATGTGAAATAAGCGTTGGAATGCCTTAATGTAAGGAAGTATGGATCTGTTTTTATTTATGCTGGTACAAATGATGTCACCAACAAAGATTCTCTGACGGTTAGTCGGGAACTGACAGCCCTCCTAGATAGTATAGCTTGTACTGGTGTTAGGACATATTTTTCACAAATCACCTATAGAAAGGATAGTCAGGTCACTGTGAATGAAAAGATTTTTAGGATAAACACCTGCATGGAAAAAATGTCCTGTTTTAAAAAAATGGAAATGTGTAGAGCATCCAAGCCTTTTTTTGGGCACACATGTTCAGACAGGATGGTGTGCATTTGTCTAGATCAAGGAAGAGAATTTTTGCAGCAGATATTTTACAAAATTTGACAAACACTAGCCAGGATTTTTGCCAGGTCAAAAATGTAAGTTCACAGATAGCAACATTTGAGGCATCTCTGATGGTTGTTAATGCTAGGAGCATTAATAATAAAGTTTTTTTATTAGAACATTTGCTACATTCCCACAAGATTGATGTTGTTATAGTTTGTGAAACATGGTTAAAGAACAATGATTGAAAACCAGTTCTGTCAGGGTAGAAATGTTTTTACTGTAACAGACATTCTAACAAAAAATCAGGTGGAGGTGTAATGACAGGGATTAAAGATAGCTGTGAGACTATTATATGTTCAGCGATGACCCCAATACTATAGACTATGTAACTGTGACAATAAAGACAACCCTGAAACATACAACAATTGTTGGAGTGTACAGACCACCAAAGTCAAGTGCAGATGATCTAGAGGAATTCATACATTTCTTACATGAAACACAGGAGGGAAGAATAATATTAGCTGGGGACTTAAATGTACCAGAAACAGACTGGAATAATATTGATTCAACAACATTAATAAAGAAATTATTCACAGGGTATATTCAGGAACAACAAATGCTTCAGATTGTAAAAAAACCTACCAGGGGACGGAATATACTAGATACTGTTTGTGTTCCCAAAGAAATTACTGTAACTTCAAGTCAAGTTTTACTGCCACTGATGTGCAGTGATCATGGGGTCATAAAGATTAATTTGTTGCTAGATAATTCTGCCAAACTGAAATATAAGCCAATGCGCAGAAGGTTAATTACAGATTATAGAGAAGCAAAACAGTTACTATATAAAACTACTGGAGTGAGGTGTTCAGTGGAAAAACTGCAGATGGAATGTGGAAAGTTTTGAAAGAGAAATTGTTTGAGTGCAAAAAGTAAAAAAAAAAAAATGTTTAACATCAGGATCTAGGCACGCAACATCAGGGGGGGTATATTTCCATAAGAACAAGATACCTGATTAAGGTGAGAGACAAAAAAATATAAGAAATGGAAGAGAGGTCGAACTACAACTTTGAAAACTGAAATAAACAAGCTGGACAAACAAATTAAACATAGTGTTAGACAAGATCAAGAAAAAATTGAAGAAAATTTATATAAAGACATTGAGCATAATAGGAAACCTTTTTATAGATACATAAGATGTGGAAGGAGTAAAGATGCACAAATTGATAAACTGTGTGCAGATTCTAAAATTTATTCTCAGACACAACAGATTATAAATATATTTGCAAAACAGTTTGGCTCCACAAAAGGGGTGGTAAGTTGTCCAAATGAAATCCAGGTAACCCCAGATACTGGAATCAAATTAGAGTATATTGAAAAAGAACTGTGCAAACTGGATCCAAACAAAGCGCAGGGAAGAGACGGAATAAGTAACAATGACCTGAGAATACTTAAGCAAGAACTTACACTGCCATTACATCTGTTATTCACTAGGTCATGTAAATATGGGGAGATTCGTCAAGATTGGAGACATGCACTTATTAAACCTGTCTTTAAGGGAAAGGGCAGTAGGGCAAACCCAGAATCATATAGACCCTTAAGTCTACTTTCATGTTGTGGAAAAATAATGGAGAACGTAATACTGGATAAGTTATTGTCAGAACTGGATAGGTTGGGACTTGAAACCATATATCAGCATGCATATGTTGAAAATAGATCTATTACCACCTGTAACATGATGTTCTATAACAATATAATAACAGCTATGAATTAAAAATTGTGCTGTGATGTGATTTATATAGATTTAACTCCAGCACTTGACAGGGTCATGCACAAAACACTGAGCAATAAATTAGTACAACTAGGTATTGATGTACTGTTGATAAGATGGATAGCTGCATGGCTTACAAATAGGACATGGCAAGTATCACACACCGACTGGACAGGTGAAATACTTGGTTATAGTCAAGGTGTCCCACAGGGCTCTATACTAGGCCCTTACTTGTTTAGATTGTATCTTTCAGACCTTACGTTTTCATCTGAGGTGTTCTACAGTCTATATGCTGATGACCTGAAATTGGGTAAACTGATTACAAGTGTTACAGGTAAAACATGTCTGCAAAATAATTTGACTAAATTGACCATTTGGGCATAGGAGAATAATATGTTGATAAATACATCAAAAACAAGTATATGAGATTTGGGAGACATAAACTGAAAGGTGAATATTTAATACAGCACACAGTGATTGAAACTGTAGACTCATTTAAGGACCTGGGTATATGGGTAGATTAAGCTATGAGTTTTTCTAATCATATCAACCAATTGGCTAATGATAGTTATAGAACTATAGGCTGTATAAAAAGATTTATAAGTCTAGGAAATCAAACATAATGAAGTCACTGGATCTAATGTAACTAACAAACAAACTTGAGTATGGAATAATAATATGGAAACCCTATAGGAAAACAATCATGAATAAACTGGAAAGAGCACAGCAGAAATATACTAAGGGGATCCATGGATGTGAAAATCTAAGTTATTATGAAAGACTAAAATATTTGAACTTGTAAAGTGTCTCTTACAGATATTTAAGAGGAGATCTTATTCAGGTATATAAGGCATTTAGGGACAACTACCTCTGGGAATGTTTGGGGTTATCAAAAAGTACTAGAGAATTGTCAGATAACCTATGTAGAAGATTCTATAGGAATGAGAAGTGTACTAATTGGTTCTCTGACAGCATAGCTGATGCTTGGAACAGACTACCAAATTACTTTAAAGCAAGTACTAGTTTAGATATTTTTAAGAACAGCCTGGACATTTATAGGTTCATACTAGGCTATCTGCCCTAGGGCATTTATAAGCCTAGCCAGAATGTGTTTGGCTTTTGCCACCCATTTTAAATTTATTTTATGCCCTTTTTCGAGGTTAGTATTCTGTGACACAGAAGTGATACCCGGGGTAAACCTACGATCTCCCATCCACTCATCAAGATTCCTCTTGAAGAGAGTCAATGAGAGACTCTGCCTAACCTGGACTGGGATTTTATTCCAGAGTGAAGGGAGCCTCTGGGTTATGAATCTGTCCCTCCAGCATGTCCTATTTATTTCAGTGCTGAGGTTCAAGTTTCTCGAGCGCGTAGCTCGATGGGATTTGGATTTTCTGAGGTGCAGCATGTCCATTAATTCCGGGTTGGACATGGCTTTATACATCAGGCACAGATCACCTCTGAACAGGCGGTATGCTACTGAGTAGAGCTGGAGTTTCTTTAACCGGGCAGCATATGGCATCTGTATGAGCCCTTTGATCCTCTTGGTGAGGTACTTTTGGGGTCTTTCCAGTTGTTGCAGGTGTCTGGTAAGGTACATCCCAAAAGGGGCATTGTACTCAATTATGGGCCTGATGAGGGATGAGTAAAGAAGCACGATGACCTCCCCTGATCTAGATGTGAATCCCTTCATGATTAGGTGGGCTAAATAAAATGTTTTTCTAACCACTTTGGCCACGTGGTTGTCAAATGAGAGATTGCTATCAACTTGGGTCCCCAGGTCCCTAATTACTTCTTCTGTACTTAATGGATTACCACCTATGTGGTAATTTGTGGGCACTTTGTTTTGCCAAAGGGATGACTATACACTTTTGGCATTTAGCTTGAGGCCATGGCTCTGGCACCAGTTGTCTGTTTCTATGAGGCCCTTTTGGAGGATGCTTGTGTCAGCTGGAGAGTCGACTATGGCACCCAGTTTGCAGTCATCTGCGAACTTGGTCAGCCACAGTCCTTCCGTGTTGGCCTGTACCTCCGAGAAATATATACCGAACAAGAGAGGTCCCAGGACTGAGCCTTGTGGGACACCACCTGTAACTGGTTTGGAGTCTGACATGGCTCCAGCAATTCTAACCATGTGGGTTCTGTCCTTGAGCCAGTTTGCAATCCATCTAGTGACATAGGGGTTTATATTTAAGCTGGTGAGCTTATCTATAATGCCCGAGTGGGGTATTGTATCGAAGGCTTTTAAGTGGTCCAGGTAGGCTGTGTGGACCACCTTCCCCTCGTCAATGGCCTTGGTGACTGTTTCAAAGAAATCAACCAGGTTTAAAAGGCAGGATCTGCCCTTAACAAAGCTGAACTGGGTAGGATCCAGTGTCTGTAGGTCCCCAATATCTTTATTTATGAGGTCCATGATGATCCTTTCCATAGCTTTGCAGACCAAGCTAGTCAGGCTTATGGGGCGATAGTTTCCAGGATCCATTGAGGCACCACCTTTATGGAGAGGGACCACTGTTGCTGTACGCCACTCTTTGGGCACATATCCTGTAGTAAGGCTGAGATTGAACAGTAGTTTTATGTTTGGGATTAGCTCTTCTTGGAGTTCATGTAGGGCGCAGCCCGGGTCACCGTCTGGTCCCATTGATGCTGTGTTTTTTGCTTTGGAGAGGGTGGCTCTTACCTGAGCATCTGAGATGTCAGGGGGGCAGCACTCTGCTGGGATAGATATTTGCCCTTTGGTGGGGGAGTTTGTGCTGAACCTGTCAGCTAGGATGTTGGCAATGTCTGTGGGTTCAGTGTATTTTTTGTCATTTTGGACTAATTCTGAGCATATCTGGGAATTACCACCCAGGTTCCTAACATAACTAAAGAAAGCCTTGTGATTATCCTTAGTGTCCTGTGCAATTTTTCTCTCTAAGCTGGCCTTAGACAATTTTATGAGTGCCCGTAGATTTTGCTAATACTGATCAGTGATGCCTTCCCTTTTTGGGATTTTGCTCTATCATTTAGTAGCTTCCTCCTTCTATTGTATAGTTTGTTTATGGCTGGGGTCCACCAGACAGGACATCTGCCTTTGCAGGATTGGGTCTTGGTTTTATTTGGGATCGCATGATCCATGCATTCCTGAAGGTGTTCATAGAATGCGTTTATAAAGGATTCTGCGGTCTGGGCAGATTTTCCACAGGCCGGGGCTTTGAAGGATTCCACCTCGGTTTTGAGGAGTGTGAAATTTTCTTTAGAGAAGTTTTTCACTGTGGTTTTCTGGGCAGGGGGTGGGGTCAGGATGTGAATATCCAGTGAGATTAGTTTATGGTCTGATCTTACCAGTGAGGGATACACTTCTGGTCTGGAGCATAGAGTCCCCATGTTGGTGATGATCAGGTCCAGTATGTTTTCCCCTCTTGTGGGAGTGGTAACAAGTTGTTCCATAGCATTTGAGTTTATAAATTCTGGTAACCTTTGGGCTAGGGTGTTGGAGCTAGAGTAATGCTCCCAGTCTATGTTTGGGTAGTTGAAGTCGCCCAATATAATGGTGTTTGGAGAGACCTTCATATTTTCCAGTGTTCTCAGAAAGGCCGAGTGGGGTTCCTGGGTATGGGAGGGTGGTCTGTAGCAGGCTATAAACTGGAAGGCAGTTTTTCCCACTGTTAGTTGCACATGGATAGTCTCTGATGCTTCGTGCTTTGCCACCAACCTGGAGGTGTGGGTATCTTTGATGGATATCGATACTCCCCCTCCTTTTGTGGTTCGGTCCAAGTTTTGGGGCCGAAAAGCATGGTATGAGGTATAACCTGGTAGTGCTGGGGTGCTCTCAGGAGCCCTGAACCAGGTTTCTGTTACTGCACAGATATCGATGTTCTCCATGCTAAGGAGAGTTTTGAGTGTGTGCATCTTGAGGTTTAGACTTCTAGCGTTGAGTAGCATTACTCTTAGTATCTTATCCCTTGTGATACCTATGGAGGTGGGTTTGTCTTTTGAGCCTTGCCTAAAAAAGGCACTATGGGGGTAGCAAGAGTCTTTGCCAATATCCGAAAGCCCAGGGGTGACAGGTGCAAGCCGTCCCTAGTGAAGCATCGTGGCTTGTCGAGCATATCATCCCAAGCTGACAGGCATTGGATCCCCTTTGAATGACACCAGTACTTAAGCCAATTGTTGAAATTGATCATCTTGTCTTCATATTGTGGCATCATTCTTGGTGAGGGTAAGATGCTACTCAAGTTCAGGGTCATACCGGCCTGGGCTACATGCTCAGAGAGCTCCTTTATGTCTCTTTTCATGTAGTCCAGGGAGGTACATCTCAGGTCATTCACACCAGCATGGACAATGACTGAGTCATATTTGTACTTTACTTGGAGTGACCTGAGTGCTTGTGTTATGTGGCGGATCCTAGCGCCCCACAGGCTGCTCACCATGACCCTCTCCTTGTTCAGCCTGGTGAGCGGGACGTCAGTGTGCCTGATGATAGAGTCACCTATTACAAGTGTATCAGGTGTGTTGTTTAGTCTTAAGGGCTGTGACTGTTCGGCACACTGGCTTTGTGAGATATGTGTTGCATGTGTTTTGTTTTGGGGTAGCGGTTGCTTGAGTGTCTGCTTTGGAGGTCTCTGCTGCTTAGGCAGATCTTTATTTAGAGCCTCCAAGTATGTTTTTGTGTGTTTATGTGTTTGGTTTGCTGTCGTGGTAGGTCTATGTGAGACTGGAATTGTAGTGAGTGTGGTTTCCTTCTCCTCCTGACTGGTTATGCCAGTACTGAGTTGAGAGAGCTTAGCCTCCAGTTTGGCTATATGGTTGCATCTCTCACATGTGTTGGAATTTGTTGGGAGGAGGAGAGGGTTGTCTGTATACATGAGGCAGTTGTAACATTGCCTCAAGATTCCCAGATTCACCAGCTGGACCGGAGGGGAGATTGACAACTGACCTTTGGACATGCTAGAATAATATTGGGAATTCCTTAATAATTGAAAACAAGGGCCAGTGGGGAGTGAGGGTGTAGTGCTTTTAATTTTTAGTGCTGACATATAATTGCTTTTGCTTTATTATGGGAACAAGTGTTTTGGCATATTGGCAAGCTAGAAGGGCTTTAATGCCCATGCTTGAAATATTTGTATATATGTATACCTTTCATTGTGGCTGGTCTTTTAGAAAATATTTAACCTTTGAGAGTACTTGAATTTATTTAGTGGCACTGTGGCCCCATGTTCCTGAAAGACTTACTCTTTGGTTAAACACTACCACTTGAATAAGTATTAATTTTAATAAGTGCAATTGGGTACCCTGGTAAGAGCCTTAAAGTAGCTGGCTTCGGGTGTTCTGGTGGCAGCAAATCTACCTTATAGTCTGGGTGGAGTTGGCAGAGCAGGTAACCTGTGCCAGCATTTCCCTGGTGAGTGGGTGTGAAAATCAAATCTCAAAGACAGTGTGTGTGACAGCTACTTTGAGCAGAGACAGCACTGATTTTTACAGAGAGGGCAGTGGAGGACTTGGCTTGAAACACCCAGCTAAGGACTCAGCTCTATAGTGGTCAGTGGGGAGTCTTATTTGGGGCCTGAAGAAGTCCAGCCCCAGGACTGGAGTGTGTATTCACTGTGTGCTGTTAAGGGAAGTTGCACTTGGTGCAGAGGACTGTATCTGAAAATACTGTGTCTATTTTTCTCACAGTGAACATTCCCCACTGGGATCAGTGGTGAGGATTGAGGCTCCATGATCACTGGCCCAGAAGAGGGAAGTCAGAGGTTTGTTGTTTCTCAAGCTGAATAAACTCACAGAGATACGACATGCTCTTTATTCTTACACCAAGTTTACTGGTAAAGCTTCCACACATACAGTCTTATACCATCAGTATACAGCACAGCATTCATGCCAAGACAGCTTCATATACACATCTACACTTACCAATAACATATTGCACATATAACACTGCAGTATCTCCCTCTTTCTCTGTCACACATACAGACATATACTGAATCCCTGTCAGTGTACAAAAAGAAAGTAGACAAACAGTGATTTTCCCTTTAAAACACCAATCAGCACAATGACTGAGATTAGTGAGTTGAAATCAACTTATATTAAATCAAGTGAACATTTATTAAAAAGTAAAGTAAAAGAAATGTCCATATATGTTATGTGGGTGGTTCCTGAATTTTAATGCTGTGTCCTGTTCTTTGATTATTTCGGCTTTCCATTCTAGTTCTTAGTCTATTTTATTTCTGAGTTATTAATATTTTCTTTGGAGCGTGTATCACTGACATAACATCAGATTCTATTTGTACGTAGTTTTCTTCTGGCAAACTACCTAAGTCTGTAAACAAATCAGCATATTCATGCATGATACTATTGCTATAGATCTGTGTATTACTGAAGATTTCTTTGCAACTGATTCTATATATATGCAGTTTTTGCTTTTTACACAGTAAATTCATTTTAATGCTGTACTACAGGTGGGGGAAACAATCATGTACATTTTGCTTTTATGTTCATGCCAGCAGTTTTGAATTCATGGCTCCACCTAGTGTGGGATATGTTACCAACATGCATGCATTTCTATTTTTGGTGCTACTGAACCCTAACATTTTAAAAGTATTTTCAGACAAAATATTAATTACTCTTTCAATCTGTATTTATTTTAAATGTAACATTATATTATTTGATAATTGGTATTTATTTCTGAAAGTTTGACTTGTATTCTTGTGTCTGTGCTTCTAAGGCATTTCAGGCTTCATTGCATCAACACTTTTCACTTCAATACTCACAAAAGATATTTGCTGGCAGTGCTCTCTTTCATTTTTCAGCAACATGCACATTGTTTTTAGCATTTTGTCTTTCTATTTTCACATATTTGTAAAATGTCCTATTCCGCCGCTGGTTCAATAAAGTTTATTATGAAATAAGACAGAGCTGTCTTTCAAGTTTCTAGCCAAACTAACTGCATGAAATAGTTATTTATTTACCATAACTTGGCATCTGTGTTATCCTAAGTCATCATTCATCATTATAGGGTCTTGGATCCAAGTCGCCAATATACTACAGATGGATCCAAGCCATTAGCTCCTCCCTCACCCATGATGTCCTGCTGTCCTCTGATCCCCAGATTGAGTTTGCTGCAATATGCCTCAATACTACTCCCACAAGACTAGAGGGAAACTCCAACTTCCTCCCTGATCTACAAGGTGGGGGGGGGGATGTGATAAATGATGATGTAGGATAACACAGATGCCAAGTTATTGTAAGTACATAACTCCTAATCTAATGTTATCCAAGTCATCGTTCATCACTATAGGGTCATAGTTCCCAGCTACATCAACCCTGGGAGGCCTCAAGGAAGGACATGCCAGAGCACAGCGGAGCCAAAGGAAGCCCTGCTCCTAGAAACCAGATCAAGCTTGTAGTGAGAAATAAACATGTGAGGGTTAGACCAAGTGGCAGCAGTACAAATGTCATCGATAAAAAGCCTTGCTACAAATGCTGAAGATGGTGCTATGCACCTAGTAGAATTAGCCTTGACATTTCTTGGAACCTCAAGGTGATTAAGATCATAGACCATAGAGATGCAGCTAAATATCCATTTAGAAACAGTGACCTTAGAAATTGGAAGGCCACGTCTGTTAGGGGAAAAGGCCACAAAGAGCTGTTCTGACTTTCAAAAACCTTTTGTCCTATGTAGGTAGAACTGTAACTGTCTGTGAACAACCAAGGTATGTAGGATACATGCCCCTTTGTTGGAATAGTTGGGGAAGAAACCCAAAGTCAAATACATTGATTTAAAGATGATTTGGAAGCAATCTTGGGCAAGAAGAAGGAGGGGTTTATCCTAAGAGATACTCTGTCCTTGTGTAAAATCAAGTAAGGAAGAGTAATAGTGAGAGCCTGCAGTTCTGAGACCCTCCTAGCTGAGGTAATAGCCACCAGGAAAGCTGTCTTCCAGGACAAGAACTTGAAGTCATAGGAACTAGCAGGCTCAAAAGGACTCCTAGTCAGAGACTGCAAAACAAGCGTGAGGTCCCAAGGAGGTGAAGGATCCTCAATCTCAGGCCAAAGCAGAAAACCCCCTTTCATAAATGCCTTACAAAGCCAGGAAGAAAAGGTACAATCAAAGCTCACATGAAAGTTGAAAATCACTGCCAACTGAAGCTTGACAGTGGAAAAACTTGCTCCTGCTTGGAACAGAGAGGACAAGAACAAAAAGTATATAAGAAACTGAAGCAGAAAAGAGATCCAGATTACTGCTTTTAGCCCAGATAGAAAATCTTTTCCACTTACTACTGTATACCTTTCTAGTGGAGGGTTTCTAGGATGCTAGAATGATATGTTGTATAGAGGAGGCTAGCCTGGACTGTTTTATGATCATTGGAACTGCAGAAACAATGTTCTTAGACAAAAGGTCTAAAGGTTTGGGAGAGGAAGCCCTGACAGATGGGAAATTAGATCCTGACAGGGATCCTGTACCCATGGTGGATACTTCAGATGAGACCTGATGAAGGGGAACCATAGTTGCTGAGGCCAGAAAGAGACAATGAGGATAAGGGATGTCCTCAGGCAAAGCGCTTTCTGCAAAATCTTGGGTATTAAGGGGACAGGAGGGTAGGCATAAAGGAGACCCAGAGGCCAATCATGAACTAGAGTGTCCCTTGGTGATTCCCCCTGCATCTGCAACTGACTGGGGTAGCGAAAAGGTTGTAGCACGGTTGACCCCAATGGTCAAAAATCTGCTTCACCACTGAAGGATTGAGGGACCACTTGTGAGGGCTCAAAATTGATCTGCTGAGCCTGTCGGTTAACACACTGAAATCCCCAAGTATTTGTATTGCAATGAGGAAGCAGCCGGAGGAAATCACCCATTCTCACACTCTCATGGCCTCTCTGCACAATGGGTAAGAATGTTGTCTGAATTGCAATTGTCCCTACAGGGAGGCAGTCCTGGAAGGCTTGCAACAGTAGAAGAACTGCTCTCATCTCTAGAATGTTTATATGTAACTTGGTCTCTACAGTGGACCATGTGCCTTGGACAGTCTTTTCTTGAAAATGCCCCCCCACTCCAACATGGAGGTGTCCCTGGTCACTGCGGCTGTGGGCAGAAGGAGAGAAAAGGGCCTGCCTAGACAGAGATCCTGAGACTGAAGCCACTACTGGAAGTGACATATGCACATAGGCATCCATTTTATGGTCATAGACTGGAGATGAAGCAGAGATGACCATTGGACAGCTAAGGTCCATTGCAACACTCGCATGTGGTACCTGGTGAGGGGAACAAGATGAATGGCCAAGGCCATGGATCTGACAGCCCAAAGAACAAGGTAAACTGAGGGGTGCGACAGGTCTAAATTCTCAGTGACCTGTTCCCGTATCAACTGAATTCTGTGCAAGGGTAAGGCTGCGATCTCTGAAATGGAGTCTAACTGAACTCCTATGAATTCTAACTGCTGAGTGGGGATCAGGTTGGATTTCACAAGGTTGATGGTTATCCCCAACTGACGGAAGAGGGAGAGAATATAATGAACCACTTGTATCAGTCAATTTCTTGAAGGAGCCATGAGGAGCCAATCACTGAGGTACGGAAAGACCTGGAACCCCTGCAGTCACAGGTGAGCTGCTACCACTGCCATACACTTGGTAAACACCCAGGGAGCTGCAGTGAGACCAAAGAGTAGAGCTCTGAACTGGTAATGATTGGCTCCTAGCCAGAAGCGAAGATGTTTCCTGGACTGCCTGTCTATTTTGATGTGATAGTAGGGGTCCTGGAGATGCACAGAGCACATCCAATCATCCTTGTGCAAAAGAGGCAGACTGGACTGAGCAGTGACCATCTGGAACTTTGATTTCTTCACTGAAAGACTGAGCTCACTGAGATGCAGACTAGGACATAGGTCCCTGTCCTTTTTGGCACTAAAAAGAAGTGAGAGTAAGTACCTGATCCTCTTTGTCCTGCTAAGACCTCTTGGATTGCTCTTTTTTAAAGGAAGTCGCTGAACTTCTTTAAAGGCTAACTCCCTTTGACTGGGTGGAACATCTGGGAAGTAATGTCTTACTGGAGGTAGTTCTGAAAAGGGAATGAAATAACTCCTGGAAATATTTAACACCCACTGATCAGAAGTGATGTTTGTCCAGGCTAGTGGGTGTAGGGAAATGTGACCCCCCGACTGCTTCCAGGGCAGAGCATCGGGACAATGCTTCAGGAGTGCTGAAAGGGTTGCTCAGAGAAGGGTTCAATGGAGCCCTGGTTCTGTGGACCCCCCCCTGCCTTGAGGGCATCATTATCCATTGAAACCCCTCCGCCTGCCTCTGGAAGAAGATTCATCAGGAGCATCCTGAAAGGGAGACTGTGCCTTGCAGAACCACATCTTCCTGGTTCCCCATTGGATCTTAGAGAAGGACCACTGAGAAGTAAAAAATTTGATCCCCACTGCAAAGTCTTCCCTTCCTGCTCACTGCGAGTCAAAGTGTCCTTCACGGAAGGTCCAAAAAGAGTAGAACCACAGAAGGGGGTATTGGTAAAAGGGTTCCACAATCCTGCATAACATTGCTAGACATGATGCCTTAAAGCAATGTCTGTACCAGCTGCCCGAGAGGTAGCTTCTGCGGCATTGGAAATTAACCTCACTGAGGAATATGCTAGAGAGGTCATAGTGGAAAGCTTGGGAGACACCTTCTTGAGGTCCTCCATCGGCAACAATTCTGTAAGGGAAGTAGAGAGCTCTTGGACCAAATCCCATTGGAGGTGGGTAAAATGTGATAAATAATTTGTCAGTCTCAGTCCAAATGTAGCTGAGGAGTACACATGCTTCCCAAAATGGTGTATTGCCTGAGACTCCTTGTTTGGGGGATGGACCATGGAGCTCTGCTAGCTCCTTTTTCATGGCAGTGGCAACCATTATGGCATTGTCTGGGACTCCTTTGCTCCAGAAAGACTGGTCTGCAGGGGGACTCAGAAACTTGCCAGCATTTTTTGGAGCAGGCTCCACCGGGTCCGGTTCCTTTCAGGCCCTGCTAACAATCAGATCCACTAACTAATCAGCATGGGGGGACACCCAGGAGGTAGACGGGCCCATCCCAAAGGCCTTCAGTAAAACGTACTCCTCCGAAGTTGGGGGTTAGGAAGACCATCTGCCCTTTTGTTTCAAAAGGTCAAGGATGTCTCCAAAGGAGACATCACTGGGCAGAGATCTGGGGACCCATCTCCATCTTTGAGGTCAGTATCCTTAGTGAGGGACTCTGCTAGGGAGTCCAAGTGCCTCCTCTTGCACTTTCTCTTACAATGAACCTCCTCCATTGGGGGTTCCAGGGAGGACTCACAAGAGACAGGGACTCCCTGAAGTGAGGAAACTCCTAAAGGCTCGATTGGGAGGGCTGACACTGGACAGGATGGGAGGCACCAGTAGCTGAAGTAGAGAGAGGTAGAGAGTGACCTGGAGGTGCAGTAGAGGAAACTCCAGACCTGGAGAAGGTCCTCTCTACCACCTGGAAAGCTGAGGGGATGAAAGTGGGCCCGCCACCCATGCCATGTCCAAGGGAGAAGACCCCTGGAGAAGAGGAACTTGTCCAGAAACAGAATTTCTACCCCCAGATAATACCGGCCTGGAGCTATCAAAAGCCAAACTGCCAAGTAGAAGAGACTGGTCCAAGAAGATAGTATCAGATTCCCCCCCCCCCCATGGAGCCAGTGTCAACCACTCCTGAACAGGGTTCACCCTGCTCTGAGGGTAGGGGGACAGAGTAAGCCTGGGACCCCAATGGGGTTGAGAAAGGGGAATACTCGGCCTTTGTGGAATCTGACTGAAGACATCCTGTTACCTAGAATCCAAAGCCACTGGGGTTGGATGAGGAGAAAGAGAAACTAGGAGGGGCAAGGCTCTCCTGGTTGGATGGGCAGGAGAAGTGGACCTTGAGGAAGCTCCTCATCATCCTAGAAGATCTAGAGGAGGAAGAGGAGTGAGTAGACTTGGAGGGCGATCTCCCTGACCTACTGCCATGTTCTGGTGGATCCGAGGTCTCAGAGCTGACTGGGACCTTTGTTTAGAGGTAGAAATGACAGTAACCTTCTCCATGACTATAATAAGATCCGACGACCCTGTTGGATCCAAAGGCCTAAGCGGAACAGCGGATGGATCTGATGAACTGGTTAGATCTGAGGCTGGCCTGATCATAGTCAGATCTGATGGCCTCTGATCTGGAGAGGCCCTGGATCCTAGAGACTGCTCTGCAGCTCTCAGCTCCGAAGACCACCGATCTGAGATGGACCAGGCTGGTGTCAGATCTGGAGACTTAGTATCCAACAGCCACAGTTTCTTAGAGGGAGCTGGCTGGAGAGAAGGGGTCTTCCTCTTTGGATTGGAAGAGGAAACCTTTGAAGGGGAAATGAAGGGTCCCTCTTGGGCCAGACCCTTCAGCAGAAGCTTGTTGCAGCACACTACCAAAGCCCTGGGATTAAATGAGTCACAAAGGTCACATTCAACTTCCAGATGCAGAGTGCCCAAGCAATATACACACTCCTCATGTGCATCAGAATGAGGCATTTTCCAACCGCACAAGGAGCATTTCTTAAAACCAACTGGTTTAGCAGGCATAATTTATCAACTAAGCTAACTACACTAAACTATCACACCAAAACACCAACAACGACGACCAACAAAGCCCTAATGGCTACTAGAAAAAAGGGAACCAAAAACCCAACACACACTAATTTAACTGAAGAACCTAAGCTATAGGAAGGGAGGTAATAACTATAACAACAACAACACTAAACTAAAAACACTACACTAGAAAAACAAGAATTAAGAAATAAAGAGAAAAAGCACTTAACTAGCTACAGCCACTGGAAACGCATCTGAACAGGATACATGGCAAATGAGATCTGGGGATCAGAGGGAGGCAGGGCATCATGGGAGAGGGAGGAGCTACAGCCTTGGATCCATTTGTAGTATATTGCTGGCTTGGATCCGATATTGGAGCCAAGACCCTACAGTGATGAATGATGATTTGGATAACATCAGATCCGCATTTCCATTACATGAGCATTTCTCCTGGTCCTTATTTTTGCTACAAGGGGTTTCCTTTTTCAAACATATTACATACACAAAATGTTTTCTTTCATTTCTTATTTTTATTTGACTTACACTTTATCTTCATTTAACTGTGTAATAGTAATTTTGTTCAGCATACATCTACAATTTTTGATAAGATAATTTTTCCCCTTAATTGTCTGTCTCTTGCTTCCTTTATTTACTATACCACAAAGAAATTTATCTCTGATTAAGGCTCATGCAACTTGTAACATTTGCGGTCACTGGCTCTCTTCTTCAGCTTGATAATGTAAGCATCTAAAGTCTCTGTAGGACCTTGTGTGCTTGTACAGAACAAGCATCAAATAAATGGCAAATTCCTTCCTGTTTCACAAGTCAAGAACACCTTCAAGTGCTGCTGGGTTTTTTTTTGTCCTATTTAAGGAAAGTAAAAGATTTAAATATGTTTAATATTTCTTTCCTAATGACAGACAAGAAGAGACCATACTGTGACATTTTAAGCTTCTCAGCTATTCCATACAAAGTTTATCAGCCGTACTTCTCCCACTAAACTACTACACCAAAACACCAACAATGACCAACAAAGCCCTAAAGGCTACTAAATAAAAAGGGCGCCAAAAAACCCGACACACACTAATTTAGCTGAAGAACCTAAGCTATGGGAAGGGAGTTAATAACTACAACAAAACTAAACTAGAAACACTACACTAGGAGAACCAGAATTATGAAAAATGACTACACAAGCATTTTGTTTGCTATCGTTTGCTGCTATAGACTACACAAGCATGTGTTTTTAGTTTACATATACGTCGCTCTTTTACGACTACTGTCTAGGGAACTTAAAATATATTGTCATGGTATGAAACTTGCATTTCCTATTGTACTCTGTTGTTTTCCGCGCTTATCACTCATGGGTTTTTGATTTTTGTGTATTGCTCAGAAAGACTGCTGTTTAGAGTGCTTATACTGCCTTACACTTATACTGTTTATACTGCTTATACTGTTTATACTGTTTATACTGTTTAGAGTGCTTATACTGTCGTTTTTGGCGCTCAATACTCATGTGTATTTGATTCACTGTATGTTGCTCAGAACGACTGCTGTTTAGAGGGTTTAAGAGAGTGTTGGTCCAAACGACTGCAGAATCCAGAGCCTAAGAGCTCATTACTTGCAAGCGACTCCCGCTTAGAGTTTGCCTTAGAATTCCACTACCCACACTGTTCCTTAAGAACGTAGACCTCTCGTTCTACCTTAAGCTTGACGGAATGCAGCTTGCATTACTGTGATTGCAAGTAATTCCTACAGTTTGACTAGCCTGAACCTAAGCCTCTATAGTCGCTACCGACTGTGGTGCGACACTGCCCTGAGGCATCAGTGTTTGTAATTAGTGCAACAGTTAATAACTGGTCTTTAATAGTGGATGATAATACCTGACAGGGCCAATTAACACACCTTTTGATGTAGAGGCCATTGCATTATTGTTCTGGACATCTCAGACGGACTATTCCGTTTACTTTACACCCACATTGTCTATCTACATTGGTTTCACATTTAATTACAGGGAACTGTTCATGGTCGTTTCTTGAACTGTTCCGTAGCTGCTTTAGCCCTTACAAACACTGGCGCAATACGCCAGCTCCACGTGTCTGTGCAAACCTCTCATTGCCCTGGAAGTCGCTACCCCATGGTGCTCTACAAACACATTGTTATTCTGCTTCTACAGTATTAATAGTTGAAGTCTGCTTAGTTTTTATATGTTTTTAGTCATAAAAGTTTATTGTTGATTGATGATACTTTTAGCATAACATATTTTTTACCTGCCTAGTAATACTCATATGTATTGCATTGTGTGTCTGCTACTCTGTGACTAACTCCTACTCATCTCTCCTCCTGTCTCCAGTTATTATTGCCCTGTTTTTCCCTTGGGACCTGCCTGGGTGGATACATTCAATATACTAAGGTCACCTACCTCATCCAAACATTTTTGCTTAGGCAATATACTGCTCTGCTGCCTCAAATCCCACTTGGACATTGGATCAAGTCTCCCAGAGGATACCAAGAAAGTATGTGTGTGTGTTAATACTTGGGCCTCCACTGATTAGAACTCCATGTATTTGTTAGTTATTCAAGCTATCTCCCTGCCAGGACAGCCAGCAGCCTAGACACTTTCTCTTATCTCCCATCCACTTCTATCCCATCTCTTCCCTGGGTTTCACCAGCTCTTCCTAATTTTATCCCACTCAGCCCCTAGACCTACCTAGTTGGCCTAGTGCATTCTCTGCATTGACCTCTAGAGGGCGCCCCCCCTCCCCACTGTCATTACTTTTCTCTCACTTATTTCTTTACTCTGCCAATATCTTCATTCTTACTTTCCCATCCATATTATATATAGTATTCCTTACTTACCCTGCCACTACTTACTCTCCTCTAATCTTTGCTCCACTGATAGGCTCTCGATCCTCTCCTGGTTTCTTCCCGCTCCGTTCGCCCTCTGGTCTCACTCCGCTCCGCTACCGTGCCCCAAATCCCACCCGCCCCCAGTGCATCTAGCTATATCCCTCTTGTTTCCACACCCACTTTTTCTCTACACCAATCTCCCTCCAACACCGGGCCACACCCCGTCAGCCTATTATCCAATTTCAAACCACTCCCACAGGCACTACACTTCAATACATCCCACTTCTAACACACTCACTCACCTATCTACCCTAATAACACCCAGCTCTACTCCCACACCTCTTTCTACACTTCTTTAGTAATATCCTTCTTATCCCTTCCACTATACCATATATATTGACAATTGCATCACTCACTTCCTAGTAACCCTATCAACATGCCTACATACCCTTATTCCATCCTATGTCTTCTATCACTTTCTCTTAAACTATCATACCTCTATCACCTCACCCAACCTGTCATTTCTTACCACCCACAACTTTACCACACTACTTACCACCTGAATACCCCATTCCCACAATCACACTATCCCATCTCTCCCAATCTTCACCCAATAACACAACTCCTCACCTTCTCATTTAAACTTCTCACCACTCAGAAATACTCTTTCCCCACAACAAATAAACACCCCTTAATCATCTCAGATGACCCAAACCATCTTAATACTCTAATCAACTATCTTTCAAACCCCATCTTCCATCTCTTTATCTGCCTATTATCTGGTGATGTTCACCCTAACCCCGGCCCCTCCTCCTCCTCCTCCCCACATAAGCCTATATACTTTACTTCTCTAAACTCACAAAGTATAGTGAATAAAGTCCCCACCCTCCACGCATGGCTCTCACATAACAAACCTGATATACTATCTATTTCAGAAACTTGGTTAAAGCCCTCCATAAGAGATTCTGAAATTACTCCACCCAGCTACTCAATCCTTAGAAAAGACAGGACCCAAAAGAAAGGAGGTGGAGTTGCCCTCCTTTATTCCTCCTCCTTGCTAGTTACCCCATATAACAAACCTACCCCAACATTTAACAATGCTGAACTACTCCTCTCTCTCCTCCAAATTAACAAACACAAAAACATTTGCCTAGCATCCCTTTACATTCCTCCAGGTGACAATATTTCTACACTTGAAAACATCCTCTCTTGGCTCTCAGATAATATTAACAACGAAACCATAATTCTTGGAGATGTCAATATTAACTGGGCCTCCATCCAGTCCCCAACCAACCCTCTTAACATCAACCTATACAACTTCTCCCAGCTAATCAACAATATAACCCACCCTTCTAAAGACCCCTCCAGTGGCACCATCCTTGACTGGGTCCTAGTGTCACACCCCCACTATTTTTCAAACAGCGGTACTCTTCCCGACCCTCTTGGTGATCACCTGCCTACTTTCACCCACCGACTCCCCTGCATCTCTAATCGCACCCATAACTACATCACTACCCGTAATGACAAATACTTTAACCCTTCAATTTTCATTGATTCCCTGAAAACTATCAATTGGAACAACCTAAAAACGCTGCCCCTAGAAGAAGCTGTTTCCCTTTTTAACTCCACATTTCTAGGAATACTAGATTCCCAAGCCCCTCTAAGAACAAAAAGAATAAAAACTAACACAGCCCCCTGGCTAACCAAAACTACTCTCTCTACCATGAGGCTTAGAGACAAAGCCTGGGGACTCTATCTGAGAAACAAGACACCAGACAAACATATTGCATATAAAACCCTTCGTAATAAAGTAAAAAAGCTAATAATCTCTGATAGACAAACATACTTCCTCACACTCCAAAACAACAATAAAACCAACCCCCAAAGATTCTGGAAGGGAATTTCCACCCTCCTCAACCCCAGCAAACCACCCACCCCTACCCCAGACCCAAACATCCAAGACCTAGACTTAGCTATTCAATTTAACTCCTTTTCATCGACTCTATTAGTAAACTCACCTCTTCCTTCTCATCCTCCCCCCCACCATACAACACACCCCCTCCTCCTATCACAATCAACCCTACCCCCATCTCCACTTCACATGACCCATCTTCCACTTCTTCCACTACTAGTACTTCCCCATCAACTGAACACTTCTCAAACTCACCATCTCCACTTCCCTCTCTTTTCACTTTAAAACCTGTATCTACTACCACTATTAAGAAACTCCTCCAGAAATTAAAGCCATGTACTAATGGCCCTGATAACATTCCCTCTTATTTCCTACACATAGCTGCAGATGCCATTGCCTATCCCATTAGCATTCTAATAAACCGTTCCATCCAAGAACACACCGTGCCTACACTGTGGAAGCAAGCATTCATTATCCCCCTTCATAAAGGAGGCAACAACTATAACATCAATAATTTTCGTCCTATTGCTATTCTTTCCCCATTTCAAAACTTCTGGAAAAGTGTGTTCACCTCCAACTCTTGCCACATCTCTTAGATAACAACCTGCTAACCCCTACTCAACATGGATTCAGGCCAAACCATAGTACCATGACTGCCCTTTTATCCTTTCTTGAGACTGTCAATAAAGCACGTGATGCTGGACACATTGTCTCTACCCTACTTCTTGACCTATCCAAGGCCTTTGACACCATCTCACACAACCTGCTTTTAACTAAACTATCAAAACTCAACCTCTCTCCCTCTTCCATAAATTGGTTTTCTAGCTATCTGTCAAATAGACACCAAGCAGTCAGATGGAAGAAGGCTACTTCCCCATTCATTAGCACCCCCACTGGTGTTCCCCAAGGATCTATTCTGGGCCCCCTCCTCTTCAATATATTTGTCAATGACTTTCATCAATCTATCCCTTTTGCAAACATCATTCAATATGCAGATGACTCTACAATTATCTGCTCTGCCATCACCCCCTCACTACTCCAAAAACTTACTCAGCAAGCCTTTTCAATAACTGAACACTGGATGAAAATAAACCACTTAGCACTCAATGCCTCCAAAACAAAACTTATGGTTTTCACCCCTTCCAAAGCTGCCTCCTTCAATACCAACTCCTTCACAATTACCAGCCTAAATAACACACCCCTAGATCTAGTCTCTGAAACTAAGCTATTAGGAGTACTAATTGACAATAGACTTAGTTACAATTCCCATCTACTACTAAATATAAAAAAAACCCATCAAAAACTAGGCATGCTCTACCGTCAGAACCAATACCTCACAAATTCCTCCAAAATCGCTTTTCGCTTCCTCTTTTCTCATTCCCTCCCTTCTCTATGGTGCTCCACTACTGACTAATCTTCAGGCCTCCTTAAAAAAACAACTTTCTTCCTGCTATAACAAAATAGCCAAATTAAGCTAAAAGCCACAGGTCTTCAACCCACCATTGTTCTTCCCTTCAAAAATTAAACTGGCTTGAATTACCAAACCAGCTTACATATATTCAGTTGACTTTCGCTCATAAGCTCATTTCCAGTCCTTCTCTTTGTCCCTCTCTGTCTTCTGCCTTCAGAATGCACCTACCTAACAGAGTCTTAAGGTCTAACAACCAAAATCTATTAATAGTACACAAACCATGTCATCCCCCAGGCAAACACTTACTATCTTTTAACCTTGCCCGACTATGGAACTCACTTCCTCCATCCATTCGTACTATTACTAACAAATACATGTTCAAAAAATCACTTCATACATATCTAATATCCCAATGGGATTGTTCTTGCTCCCTCCCCTCATAGATCTGCAACATTCCATCTCCCCTCACACGCACCCTACTAAAGCTTATGTTTCCACACTATAAGTATTTAACTAAGACCCTCTGAGCTTCCTCTTCAATAACTCCCCTGATTGCTTATCTCAATACTGTTCTTAATTCTGAATGTTTCTCCAATTTATGCCTATATGTATTAATGTTTTACCTCTACTGTGCATAATTGTCTAGTAATTTTAGCATCTATTTAACTCTGTCTATATCACAGTTTTTCTCCCCATCTTTAAATGTTTTCTCAAATTCAAGCCTAAATGTATTAATTTTTATCTCTACTCTGTATAATTATATTGTAGTTAATGTATGTACCAAATTTTTTGTCTATATTGGAGCTTTTCTCCCCAGGACTCCATTGAAAACGGGTTCTTTTGGCCCAATGGACTATCCTGGTAAACCAACTGCAAATAAATAAATAAATAAAATAAATAAATGAAATAAAGAGAAAAAGCACTTAACTAACTAGAGCCATTGGAAACACGTCTGAACAGGATACATGGCAAATGAGATCTGGGGGATGAATGATGACTTGGATAACATCAGATCCAGATTTTCCATTACATGAGCATTTCTCCTCGTCCTTATTTTTGCTACAAGGGGTTTCCTTTTTCAAACATATTACATACACAAAATGTTTTCTTTCATTTCTCATCTATGGTTTTTATTTGACTTACACTTTATCTTCATTTAACTGTGTAATAGTAATTTTATTCTGCACACATCTACAAATTTTGATAAGATCATTTTCCCCTTAATTGTCTGTCTCTTGCTTCCTTTATTTACTATACCATAAAGAGATTTATCTCTGATTAAGTCTCATGCAGCTTATAACATTTACGGTTACTGGCTCTTTTCTTCAGCTTGGTAATGTAAGCATCTAAAGTCTCTGTACAACCTTGTGCTCTTGTACAGAACAAGCATCAAACAAATGGCAAAGTCTTTCCTGTTTCACAACTCAAGAACACCATCAAGTGCTGCTGTTTTTTGTCCTAGTTAAGAAAAGTAAAAGATTTAAATATGTTTAATATTTCTTTCTTAATGACACACAAGAGACCATACTGTGACATTTTAAGCTTCTCAGCTATTCCATACAAAGTGAAAGATCAATCAAATTTCTAGATATAACTGTTCCATTTTCAGCTATATGTTAACTGTTAGTATTTTTCTATTCAGAACTATGTCTGTACTTCCAGTATCAAATTCCTGAAAGTAAATTCTTCAATTCTGGAGATACCTTCTTAACTTCTTCAAATGTATGTTTCAACTCTAAACCATGCACTGTTGAGATGGTAAGCAAATAAGGCAGATACACGGAGGATATGGACTAATCTCCAAGAGGTCTATTCTCAAAGTGAACAATCTAGTAGAAATATATATCATGTAATATGCAGCTTCTCATGGATATTTTATCAGAATTTAAAGATGTACACTTAATTTATTACATGTGTTCTACTGCACAATCTTCGTTAAAAGTCAAGTTTGTCCACTGGTTGAGGAGGGATATGCCTTAGAATTTCAGGTAAATGTGAAATATTTGGGGTAGTAAAAAGAATCTTACACAAAACCAAAATGTATGGCATGGGCACTTATATGAAGGGAATCCAGTAGTATGGCTTGGCTGAAATGAACTGACATGTGTTGGTCACCCTTGTAAGATATATTAACAATGAAGCCAAGTGGGATCTCAGAATCATGCAGAGAACAGAAAACTAGAAAAAAAAATAAACAGCAGATCTTACATTAATAAGGCAAGCAAGAGGATCGCTGCTGAGGCTGGAAACCTGTCAAAACAACTGAAAAGCTGAATGAAGCAGGAAGATCAAAGCAATTTTCCCAGCATAGTTTGAAATAAGCCATAACAAAAAAGAGCTCACTCAGGGTTGGTGATGGCACAGGCTTAGTTTCCATCTGTGTTAAAACTGGTTAGACATGTGGTTCTTAGACTTTTTCTCCTTTTTTTTATTCCCTACCCTTTACTGCATTTGTTCAATTATATAATGTAATCTTGAGAGAAGACGCAACAGAGTGGTGGGATCCTGGTTGCCATCATTCTGTAGGTGAGTGAGTGGCTACCATGTGAATCCCTTCCCATTTTAACTAACCATGCCCAAAGATAACAGTATGCAATGAGGCCTTAGCAAGAGACTGGTTACGTATTCCTCCACACCTGCCTACATGGATATCAGTCTGTGTACCCTGGTCATCTTTTTAAGCTCGCACTGCAGTGTCCAGGTAGAGGTTATCAAGCATCACACAATACTACCTCTCTAAAGCAAAATACTTTTCTTCCAATCATTCAGCCTTCTACCTCTTGATGGACATTCAAAGCACTGGGATAGTTGGAACCGGAGTCACTAAAGTCAAAGTCAGACATTCTCCATCTGTAACAAAAGGCTCACCTCACAGTTTCTTTGATTTTAGAGATAATGTAAATCTTCTCTCAGCTGATGTGGGAAGATTCTATGAAGAAATAAAAAAAAATGGGCTGCCTACAGTCCTGCTTATCTAAGGGTAAGTAAAGAGCAAAAAGTAAAGGACTCTTCCACTGAAAGTACTGTCAAAAAATCCAAACAGTAAATCCAAAAGTAAGGCAAGTACTACCACGCAGTATATGAAGCAACTTCACTTTATTAAAACAATAAAAACAGTATCATAAGCGCTTCGGGTAAATCCCTTCATCAGATGATAAAACACTAGTAAAAACATAATATCTAATATAGTACAACACAACCAATGAAAATCAACAGTTTACCCTCCTTTTTGCTAGAGCTGGTTTTAAAGGGACAACTAATTTAATCCTGGGGCTTTGTCAGATCCCAGTCTAAGAATCCATTGCATCTCTCTGTATTCAGTTTCATTATACAGGTCACCCATTCTTTGACTTCTGTTTATAACACATATAACCATAAAGGCAAATACATGATCACTATGCAAGTCTATATGCTTGTACAGTGCAGTGTGCTCTTTTTTTAACCTTATGTCTGATAGATGCTTAAAAATTCTATCTTTAAGTCTGCAATTTGTTTTTCCTACATAATATGCAATACACTGTTGACAGTTTGCAATATAGACAACATTTTGCATATTACAGTCAGCATACATATTCAAAAAGTACTTCTTGTTAGTCCTGGGGTGTATAAAACAGTTTCCTTGTAAAATGTGCTTACAGGCTTTACAATGTAGGCATGGAAAGGTTCCCTTCTTCTTGATGCCTAGATTTTTAAAATGCATAGGTTCTTGACATAGAATATCTTTCAAATTTTTATTTCTTTTAAAAATAAATCTAGGGTGTGTCCCTACAATGCTAGTTATATTCTTATCTGTTAAAATAATTCTCCAGTTGTCTGTAGTTATATTACATATACCACCTATATCATTACTGTATGTTAAACTTATTTTCAAACCTTCATTAGCTTTTTGAACCTGTGCATCTACCTTATTAGGCCATTTTCTACCTCTATGTAACCATGGTTTTACACTTTGTTTTCTGTAGAGACTGCTGTTGTCCATTTCCTTTTTCAGTAGATTTTTGCTATAACCTCGTGCTTGAAAATTATTCTTTAAAGAGTCCAATTCCTGTATAAAGGAATTTTCATTCATACGAAGTCTGGATATTCTACAGACTTGTCCCTTGACTATGTGTTGGAATACATGTCTAGGGTGCATGCTACCATATCTAAGCATGCTGTTGGTCCAACATGGCTTCCTATATAGTGAGGTCTCTACCTGCCCATTTTCTTTCTTAGTAATACTAACATCCAAGTACTCAATAACTGAACTGGAATAATTCAATGAAAATCTGAAGAAGCTGGTAGTAGATGCTAAATACTTAAAGGATGTTAATTCTGATGTGGTGCCCCCCCCCCCCAAAAGAAAACATTGTCCACAAATATATTATAAAAGAAAAGTTTGTCTTTCCAATCATGTGCTGCCTCAAGTATCACCATATCTTCCCAAAGTGCCAGGACTAGGTTAGCATATGTGTTCCCACAAGGCGTACCCATAGCTATACCTTGTCTCTGGAAATAATACTTTGACAAAGAAAAACATATTTTCTAATACTAGCCTTAGTAAGGAACATAACCATATATTTTAATCTATATGTATATTCACCTTTTTGTTCAGTATTTCTTCTATGGCAGTAATACGATATTGATTTTCTATGACAGTGAACAAATTCTTTACATCTAGGGTAACAAACCTGTAGGAAATGTCACTGTTCTCTTGTAAGTAAACACCCAATGATTCCAGAAATGTAGCAGTATCTTTCAAAATTCTAGGGAAGGTTTGTAACATTGGTCTGAGAGTACATTCTAACCAGATAGAAATATTTTCTGTTACCCAACTCCTACCCAATACTATGAGTCTCATGGGTAGTGTTTTGAGATCCTTATGAATTTTTGGTAAGGCTTTAAAGACTGGGATAGTAGGGTGTAAATATAAAAATGTCAACAACTCATGGTCTATCAAACCAGTTTTTTTCCATGTTAAAGAGTTGTGCATTTTTATGTATATAAGAATTCACCATTAGTAGTGACAGCTGAAGAAAAGTCAGTTCGTCAGCTAGCAACAAATCTATTTGTGTGTTATAAAACTCCTTACTAAGTACAACCGCACCATTATGTTATCCAACCCTTACCAGATACTATGCGTCTCATGGGTAGTGTTTTGAGATCCTTATGAATTTTTGGTAAGGCTTTAAAGACTGGGATAGTAGGGTGTTGTATATATAAAAATGTCAGCAACTCATGGTCTATCAAACCAGTTTTGTTCCATGTTAAATAAAGATTTGTGCACTTTTTGTATATAAGAATTCACCATTAGTGGTGACAGCTGAAGAAAAGTCAGTTTGTCAGCTAGCAACAGATCTATTTGTGTGTTATAAAACTCCTAAGTACAACAGCACCACCCTTATCAGCAGATTTTATAACTATGTTGGTATGATTCTTTAGCTCTTGTAGTGCTTTTCTATGTGGTTGGTCTAAGTTAAAATACATAGATCTATGTGTATTCTATAGATACTGTTCAATTTCACGTTCACATGATTTAACAAACAACAACAGTGTAGGATTTAAAGTAGGTGAAAAAGTGCTAGGGTGCTTCAATACATGAGGTGTTTGAACACTGTTAATGTCATTAAACATTTGCTTCAACATTACATTCCATGCAAAATATAGCAGCTCAGGTATTAGAGTGCAAAAATCTGTCCCTGTACTTGGTACAAAATTTAAACCCTTGCTTAACACTGATAGTTGTAATTCAGAAAGAGAAATACCTGAAATATTATGAACATTGCAAAAGTTAAATGCATTATCAACAGTCAAATGGAGGTCTGTCATCTCTTGTAGTCCTTGTTCATCTGATGTGAAAAACTCTTCTTCAGAGAATTCTTCTTCTTCACCGGTGCTGGTAATATGAAAAAAAGAAGAAGACGGAGAAAAGGAAGCAGGTGTAACAACAGCTGCAGGCATTTTGGCACTTTGTTTTGGTTTGGCTCCCTTTGTGGAAAAGTCCAGCCTGTCGCTTTGAGACTCATTCATTTGGCCAGCTGTAGTGCTCAGATTAATGTCCACAAATGTAGGGACACAACCTAGATTTATTTTTAAAAGAAATAAAAATTTGAAAGATATTCTATGTCAAGAACCTATGCATTTTAAACATCTAGGCATCAAGAAGAAGGGAACCTTTCCATGCCTACATTGTAAAGCCTGTAAGCACATTTTACAAGGAAACTGTTTTATACACCCCAGGACCAACAAGAAGTACTAATATGCATGCAGACTGTAATACGTAAAATGTTGTCTATATTGCAAATTGTCAACTGTGTACTGCATATTATGTAGGAAAAACAAATTGCAGACTTAAAGATAGAATTTTTAAGCATCTATCAGACATAAGGTTAAGAAAAGAACACAATGCACTGTACAAGCATATAGAATTGCATAGTGATCATGTACTTGCCTTTATGGTTATATGTGTTGTAAACAGAAGTCAAAGAATGGGTGACCTGTATAATGAAACTGAATATAGAGAGATGCAATGGATTCTTAGACTGGGATCTGACAAAGCCCCAGGATTAAATGACGTTGTCCCTTTAAAACCAGCTCTAGCAAAAAGGAGGGTAAACTATTTATTTTCATTGGTTGTGTTGTACTATATTAGATACTATGTTTTTACTAGTGTTTTATTTATTTATTTATCATTTGTTAACCGGGAAAGTCCGACTTGGAACGAAGCCAATTTTCAGCAGAGGCCTGGGGAGAAAGGCTCCAGATGAGCCTTATCGTCTGATAAAGGGATTTACTCGAAAGCACTTATGATACTGTTTTTATTGTTTTAATAAAGTGAAGTTGCTTCATATACAGCATGGTAGTACTTGCCTTACTTTTGGATTTATTATTTATCTAAGGAGAAGACATGTTATTGTCAATATGATGGATGTGCAGTTGTGCAAGTATACTTACCACAGCAGTAGATATTCAAGTAGGAAAACTACTGAAGTAGTGTTTACATGCACATAGGAATCAGCCATAGGTACATGTCTGCCCAGTTGTCACAGCTCCCAGAGCTGTACAGATATCCTACTGTGGGCTGGCTCCTCCTCCATGCAGGGATACATGCACCAATCCCAGATAAAATGGGCAGTCAGACTGCCAATGAAGATATGGAGGATATTGTCCAGGGAAGGAAACAGCTCCACATCCTTGTTATTTTTTGTTAAGTAATGATAAAATAACAGTAATACTCATAGTAGACAGTCTCAACTGCATTCCAAACTTCAGGACCAAAGTTATAGCACACAGAGAAAATAATTAAGGGTTATGTTTCCTTGGTAAATAATACTGAATTATAACACATCTAAATAACATCTTATAAGTATAAAGTAAGGACAAGGAGACCTGTGGATAATAGCAATAACATTTCCTTACCCTCACCTCAACAACTAGTGAGAAAACAACTGAAGGAAGACAATAGAGAAGTAGCTGGGTACTACACCAGTGGCCCTACTTGAACATTTCCTGTTATGGTGATTGCATTCATACAGTTGGACTTTGGGTGGATCACCATTGCAGTACTATTCATTACAAATGGAAGATTATCAGAGAAATACAACTCTCAACTTTTCTCATATCGAGTCAAAATCAATGTTCCTCTTTGTTCCACAATGAATGGGCCTATCACACATTCAGTGTTAAGAATTTGCTTTAACTGATATTCGTGGTAAATAATATTGAATCATGTAACTCATCAAAAGATCCTCTTATAGGTATAAAGTTACACAGTTTAACTATCCTGTGAGCCTCCTAGTTTAAGTTGTAAGTAAGCTGTTACCAAGTACTTCACATGTTGTCCATTTATTTCATATTATAAGTAGTGTCCCGCATTCTTGAGATGGAAAGTTGAGAGCTATAAAAAATGTTTTTAGTGGAAAAAGAATATTACTCATCAAAGGAAGAATCGTTCTCTTCTGCCCAGTCCAAACCAGGAGGTCGAGAGCACATGGCAGACCCTGCCTGACTATGCTTCTGTACTGGATGTCCAACTTATAATGCTTAGAAAAAGTATGACTAGAAGACCATGTTAGTATCTCACAAATGCCTGGCCAGAAACATTCTTGAAAAAGGCAACTGCTGGGGAACTTCAAAAATGGCTGCAGACTGATCAACAGCTTAATTTCAGCTCCCTACCTGTTTAAAAAGAGAGAGAGGGATCAGTAACTTTGCCAGACTTCATAAATTTTGTTACTGGCTAGTAAGTACACTGCCTGGATGCCAGCAAAGAAACTTAGCTAGAAAGAAAATCAACAAGAAAAGCTGAAGAGAAAACAGTGACTGGGAAGAATGCTGCAGTTCAACAAAAAGCAGTTTAAGCTTCAGCTTTGGTGCAAGACATGGATTCCAGTAATCTAGAATTAAAAATAAATCAAATGTGCTCAGAGCTGATTAAAATGAATAGAACATTGAAGGAGTACATCTACTCAAATAACAAAAGCTAGACAAAATGAAGAAGCTTTAAACACCTATTCAGATGAATGGGTCTATATTATCAGAACAAACGTTTCAAACTCCGAATACCATATGGTCGACACCATATGGTCGAAGTTTGAAGGTTTCAAATCTGAAAAAAAAAACTCAGACAGGCAAACTGTCAAAGTGTTTTATGCAGGGGGGCAAGACCCCTGCGCCCCCCACCCCCACTACTTAAATATACCAACTCCGAGATTGCACTACATTGAAGTAAAGGGAAGAATTCCCTATGGCGATCACTGTTCATTATTGCGATGTTTCCCATATTCACACATTTGGTGTCATCCAACTGGTATTCGCTCATTGCGGACTTTGCTGTACTAATATAGACTCCAGATGAACTGATAAAACTGAAAAAATCAGAAATCAAAATGAAGAAAAAGGCTCGCTGAGTACAAGACTGCTCAAAAAGAGCTGTTTCAAAAACAGTATATCTAGATGACAGAACATGCAGGGAAAACCTGAGATTTTCTGCTGTACTAGAGAAACTGGAAAGAAAAGACTGCATTAATTTTAAGAAAGCACAAATAAGCAACTGGGCTGGTATTCCACAGCAGGATATTTTAACTGAAAGGGCACATCATGTGTATGCTCCATATCTGGCCATGAGAAAGCAGCCAATACCTGTATTAGTAAAGGAGCAATAATGCCAGCAGAAAGAGTTGATCTTGACAAAATTGATGCAGAAGGGCAATGTATTAAAAACTGGAGACAGAAGAGTGTAGAAAATTATTATTCACTGTACACCATGCAGAAGAGAAGAGAAGCACATTTATTCTAGCAATCAGGGAATGTTGACGGGCAGGTGTGAGGTTCAAGCTGTTGTATCCAGCTGTCTTTAGAATATTTTTCCTGGAGGATCAAAGTTATTTTTGATGCAGAACAGGCTGAGGAGGAAATAAAGTCTGTCCATCAAAAAGTGAGTTGAAAAACAGAAAAGGACTCTGGTTCTCATTCTTCTGATAATAAAGCTCATAGAGTGACTTTGACAGGGAAACCTTTTCCAGTGTTTCAAAGGAAAATGCTTGAAAGTCAGAAAAAAAACTCCTCCAAATTTGACCAGAAGAATTGTGAGTTCCTTGGACCTAAACCAGACACTGGTACTGGGAAATGGAGAAGAACAAGAAGAAGGCCAACAACACTGAATTAGTGAATAAATGTCAGATTATAAAGCATCAATCACATTTGGGAAATATGGCTTTACAAGGATAAAGGGGAAAGACTATTTTGTTGACTTTTTTAAACTTGTGGAGGGGGCTATAAATTGTATTCCCATTTCATGTTATTAATGTTTGGAAGGACATTAAAAGGAAAGGGAACAAAGTAATGATAAGTAAAACAATTTTTGTCCTTAACAGTATTTGTATACAACACCTCATGATTTAAATTGGATGTTATACAGTAAAGCATTTACAGTTATTGCTTTATGTAATAAAGATACTAAAGTAAGCAAGTGTATTTGTTCTTTCTTTTTTAGTTTTAAGAAATATAGAGATTAAAATGTAAAAAGAGAAAAAAGGCTGGACCAAACCATGTTTAAGTTAATATGCTGCAGTCTCGGATTGTTGAGGTGGAGTGGGTTGTAAAAGTGCATAGATTATATGTAGAGTTGATAGGTTTTTTCCTTACCTTTGCATATGTGAATGCCCAGATTAAGGCCATTGGCTTGTAAGCAAGCAAATAAAATAACACTGAACGTAATGAAAAGTTTGTCTTAAGGAAATAAATGTTCAGTTTAAGGCATCTGTAGTTGAGGGCAGATGTACATTTTATTATTAGGTTTCCACGTTTCCCTGGAGACACACACAGAGGTATGCAATAAAAAAGCCAGAGCACTGTTTTCTAAGACTAAAAGTTACTGTTTTCTGAAAACATACAAGCTGTTTTTCACATCTGGGAGGGGACTACAGCTAAGACAAGACTGCAATTAGTGTAAGTAAGAACACAGGCTATAACATAAATCTTAACATGGATAACCCTAATTTTATGTCAGGTTTTATTTGTTTGTACAGCTGTAAATGTGAGATTATTTCTATCAAGAAAGTTAAACTTCATTATTTGAAGATATACATAGTTTTGTGTGTTTAAGTTAATAGGTTATGAGGAGTTGGTGTGCTTGAGAGTTTTCATTAAAGCAAAAAGTCTTGTAAAATGTGACATGGGTTCAAACAGAAATGACAAGAAACAACTATGTAAAAGATCATGCAACAAAAGGTGGAAACAAATATTAAAAAAAAACTATCATATACAATAGGTGGGAATAATAAATTCTTATAATAGCTACAATAAGCATATTATTTTGAAATGTGAAGGGGCTCACAGGTATAGACAAAAAGTAAAGAATACTGAATTATATTAAGAAATACAGAGTGCAATTAGCAATGCTACATGAGACACACCTGGAAAGAAATGAGCATGTGAATTTGGTAAAGAAATGATTTCAGGAAGGATATTCAATTTAGTATCATGACTAAGGAAAATAAATTATATTAATTGATAGAGTAACTCCAATAGTGATAAAAGAGGAAAAAAATAATAATGGAAGATTTGAGGTAGTAAGGGCCTATGGCAAGGGAAGATGATTACGTTGGCAAGTTCATAAATTCCACCTAAAACTGCTATTATGGAGCTTAAGAAATTTTTGGGAGAAATAATCAGTTTTCAGACGAGAATATTATGTATAGGTGGGGAATGGAATTTGATTTGCAACAGTGAGGATGTCTTTGGGGCACCTGAAAGGGAAAACTAACAAAATGATGGATTTCTGAAGAAATGTATGAAGATACTTGGATGTGAATTCATTAATAGGAACTCAGAGGGAATTTACATATTATTCCCCAAGTAGAAAAAAATGGCCTAGACTAGACAAAAATTATATTTCACAGCAACATGTGCATTTATCTGAAAGCTTCAACACGTATCTAATAACTATATCAGATCACACGCTTCTAACAAGTACGATAAAAATGCTGGATAATGAAGTAAAAATGAGACACTGGTGCTTCATCACCTACCTGTTAAAAAAGAGGAATTTAAGCAATGGGTAGTGGAAATTATTTGAGAGTTATTAAAGAAGACATAAACTTCTACAGGAGTTATAGCTAGTGAGTGGGATAAAATTAAAATGGAGCTTAAGAATAAGGTAGAAATAAAAGAAAAAGAGATATAGCTAAGAAGTAATGAGAAATATTTAGAAGGGTTGGCAAATGTTAAAGTACTGCACAATAAGGGGAATCTCACAGACCAAGACGCGTCTCAATTGCAGAGTGCTAAAGAGAAAATCAAGGAAGTATCTGGATAATGAGCATGAGTTTACAAACATTACTAAGGAACTGCTTTTTGATAATTCCAGACCACAAAAACTTTCAGCACAATGACTTAGGCAACAGAAAGTTATAAGAGTTGTTGCCAAACTTAGGGAGCCTATAACAATAATAAATAAATGAATGAATGAATAACATAAAATAAAATAACCACAGATCCTGTAGCTGGATTACAGATATTTCATAAACTTTAAGAAAATTTGTATGAAACAGAAAGATGTGGAAATCACGAAAGACAAGAAAGGGAATGTTTATGGAGGGCTTATGTAGGCCAATGTCAGAGGTAGAAGAGGCTCAACAATTAACTAAGTTAGGAAGAGCAGAGATAAAAGTGGTGATATGCAAGCAATCTGCAGGAAAGTCTCCAGGAATAGATGGTATTCCTGTGGTAGTCTGGAAGCTAGGAGAGAAGAAAGTGATACAAAATCTAGGTTTGTTTAACAGCATTTTAAAAGAAAGCTGTGGAGGATCTAATATTTAAAGACAGCAAAGACCCATCAGACCCATCTTCATATAGGCCTATTTCAATTTTAAACCATTAAAATGTTTATGTCTATAATGGCTAAAAGAATGACAAAGGTACTGCCGAAATTAATAGATATGGATCAATGTGGTTTTGGGAAGGGGGCAAGCATTTGACAACATTAATACAACAATGATGATCCATAGGGAAGCAGAGTATAAAAATGCTGCTGTCATTGACGGGTCTTGATGGAGAGAAAACATTCAACACAGTAAGCTTGGATTTTGAGTAGAGCAATGGAAGCATTTTGATTCTCTGATACAACAATAAGGTTACATAGAAGTATATAGCAAAAATTAAAGTGACAGAGTTCTTTTCTGACAAATTGTGTTTTAACCGAGGAAACATGCAGGGGATTCCCCTTTATTTTATTTATATTTAAAGCCACTGGCAAAGAAATTCAAGGATATAATTGGTATGATAATCAAGAAAAGTTGGCTTTATTGGCAGACAATATAATTTTGTACCTGATAAATTCAGAAAAGGATATCTCAGTGTTGCGGAACATCTTGAGACAGTTTTAAGTCTTTTCGGGATATAAAATTAATGAAGATAAAAAAGGCTACAGCTGTAAACTATGTACCCACACATGAACTGGTCCAGCAATACCCAAATTAACAGGGCACAATGCAATTAAGTATTTAGGAGTTTGGATTAAAATGATTATGTTACAGCAGTTAAGGATATGTGTGAAGAGACTAAAGAAAATACAAAAAATTGAGAAACTGGAAGCCTGTGTTTATCGATATGGATAGCAAGATACAAGTAGTGAAAATGTTTTAGTTTCATATAACATGTCAGACATATTTTTATCAACTAGAAGAGAAGTTGTGGACAGTAATTAATAGAGTTGAAGGATTTTATCTGGGAAGGGTAAAAGGCAAGAGTCAAGTGAGATAAGGGTAAAAGGCAAGAGTCAAGTGAGATAAGGTGATCCTTACAACAGAATAAGGTGGATTAGGCTTACCTAACTTGAAGGGATGTTTTAGAGTTAAACTGTTAAGTTTTAAATAAATAACATAAGCAGAAAGTTATAATTAAGACTGGAAAGGGATGAAAAAGTACAGGGGAAATTTAAGAAATAAGGAGAGAGTGGGAGTTTGGATGCAGATCATTAAGGAGAATAACAAAAGACACACAGAATATTATACTCATAAAGCAGCAGAAAGTATTGTAAGAACTGGAGAACGGAAACTTTGCCGATAGGGATAACTGCAATTAGGGGTACAGAAAATAGCCCAGAGGGGATGAACTTTACTGGAGAAAAATATCAAAGGAACCAAGGCATTGGGAGCAAATAGCTAGAAATGGAAAGGTAACAGAATGAGAATAAGCCAAGAAATCTGAACTGCAGGCTACAGAGGATTGATATCAGACTATAGGCAAAGAGAAAAGGATATGGGAATCCTAGTGAAAGACCTGCACTGCTAGAGTTTTTAAATGAGTCTAGAACAGAAGCTGCTGTAAAAAGGGGATAATTAGTGGAGCACATAAAATACTCTGTGATAATTATAGCAGTCAATCAGAGGTGAGGTGAAAACAACTGGGAAGAGAGATCAGAAAAGCAATTCACAAGGATGGGAGGACATATGTATGGCTCACAAATATGCAACAAAGTTGAGAAGATTTAGGATTTTTGCTTGGAATTGTTTGCGTAGGTATTTTATACCACAAACAAACTTCAAAGAATTCTTCCTCAGTAGATGGTGACTGTTGGAGGTGTGATGTGAAAGAGGTGACTGGGAACATATGTTTTCAGAGTGTAATGAATTGGCAGGCTTTAAAAATTCTCTATAGAATACTCTGTCAGAAATATTGGGTGAGCACGAGTGTAACAAAGAAAATTATTTTTTGAATGAGCACACAGGATCTGAATTACCCAGACATAGTAAGACATTGTTAAGTTTAGTCCTGGTAGCTGCCAAAAAAGCAATTACTAAAAAATAAAAATCAAAGTCTAAACCAACTGTATCGGAAGTATCAAAACATTTTAAAAGAAATGGAAGTGGGATGTTTAGAAAAGGGTAGGAGCAAATTACTTGGAAAATAATGGAATCTGTGGGAACAATACATGCAAAATAATGTTTTTGAGAAGCAGTGAGGTTTAAGGGAAGGTAGCAATTGATAGATGTATGCAATATTGAATTGATAAGATAAATGTGATGTATAATATTTGCCACTGGGGACATGTTAATATGGTTTGTTTTCCTTTATATAAATGCATGTTAACCATGTCTTAAGTGAAAATTCAATAAAGGGGTTAAACATCAGAAAAATAAGGCAGCTGCTTTTGTAGAATGGGTGATCATATGCCCTTACAAGGACTTCCCATTCTTTCCACAGCAAAAACACAATGCTTAATGACTGGTCTACCCTGCTTCCTTTGGATAATGGACATAAATAAGTGCTCCATTTGCCTGAAATCCATGATTCTGTCCATAAAGTATCCAAGTTGTCTGCTGACATGCAGTAAATATAAAAATCTTTCCTTTGTGTTTTCTGGATTAGGAAAAAAGACAGGCAAGTGAACATTCTGGTTTTAAGAGACCTGTCCACCACCTTCTGACAAGAAAGAAGAGTTAGTCCTCAGGGTCACTCTGTCCATATGGAACACTGTGAAAGACCCTTTTCACATAAAAGTTTATACTTCTGAAATCCTCCCAGTGGAGGTAACTACCACGAGGAGCACAGTTTTCCAGGATATGAGTTTGGGAGGAGCAGAAGCCGCTAGTTCAGAAGGATTCAAAGTTAGTTTCTTCAAAATTAAGTTGAGGTCTTAAGGAGATGGAGAAGCCTTGTTTAATATAAAGAGTTTCAATGTCTCCTTTAGGAATTGTTTAACAAATGTATGCATGGATGGTTTGTCAGAAATGGGTCCAGAGTAAGGCAACCAAAAATTTCAGAATTATGTAATGTAATAAAAAATGTGAAAGTGCTGCTGTTGCAAAAAAAGATCAAAGTACCAGAGAACACTCTAAACAGCCGAGGTTCCAGTCATTCTTGCTGTTCCAGGTGGAAAATCTCCTTCACTACAGACTGCTTCCTTATGATAAATTTCCTGGCTTTTTCATTAAGTTTAGCACATCCTCAGGAAAAAGGTGCCTGGGGGAATCATCAGCTCATCAATGCAGAGTCTGAGGTTCTGGACATTTGGGCACTTCAGACATCCTGCCTGCCTGTTGTGTTGTACTTACTGACATATGTACGGTGTGAGAGCTCCTTCCTCAGTTGTATCAGGAAAAAGAATCGGTGCTGCCTACATGAGAAAGGATCCAGCAGTATCATTTTTCATCTTTGTTCTCTTATTTTCTGCAGTATCCTCGATAGCATAGGAATCAGAGGGAAAAAGTCCCACCTAAGACAAAATTAATGTATCTAGCATCCATATTCCTCAAAAGGTAACCTTGTGCAAAATTATAGCTGAAGACTGCTTTCTACGGAGCTAAAGAGAGCCAACTTACATTAGTTTTCTGAAGACTGATCTGTCCAGGTGGTATTCATAGTTGTTGGTCAAAGATCTACTTGAGACTGCCTGCCTACCTTCCACCTGAAGTCTGATGGGATATATAATACCCTGAGGACCATCTGTGATCACAAGGTTAAATTCCAGGCTTCCACAGGTAGTCTGAGGAGTGGAAAACAGTGGGCCTGCCTCTTTTTGGTTAAATGGAAGGCTCATGGTTTCCAAACTGGCTAGAAAGATTTGAGAGATATTATCACATTCAGCATTTGTTTGAAACTGTTTTCTCTGTTAGGGGTCTTCCACTGAATCCATAACTTTAGGATGTCTGTCTGTGCACACAGTGCCTTGTCTGATCAGTTTGTACTTAAGCTTGGTTATGTACAGACTGCAGAAAAGTAATTCCAGCATCTGCCTTGACTTGTGCCCCTTCTCTCTACTGTGATTCCATTATCCCAAAAGCATTTAGGTACCACTTTTTTTAGCACATATGCTGTTTTGTTGGAGGAACCATATGAATAATGAAAAGCATAAAACTCAAGGCCTAAGAAATTCCTTGGAGTTCTTTATGCCCTCTGTGATTTCTAGAAGAAAAAGTTGCTTAGAGACATCACCTTTCTGAGAAGCAGGAAGGCCTTTGCTAAGCATGTGCCCAGGGCTGTTTCCTGGAATACCTTGGATGCACTTGGGATCAGGTTGGACTTGGAAGACAATGAGAAACCCAAGTTATAGAGTCAGAAATACAGACTTTCCTGCACTTTCTCTTTTGACAAGACCTGCAGCTGTCTGAAGTATGGGCAAATATGAGTGCCCCTTGTCATTAGGATTGTCACCACTAGGGTCACATATTTTATGAACATGCTGGGAGTACAAGAAAGCCCAAAGGCAAGGAGGTAAAACAGAAATAGAAGTACCTTGCTCTGAACTTGAGGAATTGCCTGTGATCTCTATATGTGGGAAATGTAAATAAGCATCTTTGACATCTAACATTACCAAGAAGCTTCTGTGCACTAGGAAGAGAGGAGCAACAACAGAGTAAGTCCTAAACTTTTGAACCTTTACAAAGTGATTATATTTGGAGAGGTTTCAAACAGGCCTCCATAATCCACTTCTCTGAGATAAGGAAGTTTTCCCATACTCTTCTAGAAGACCCTCTGTATGGCTTCATAAGCAAAGAGCTGATCAAGAGGGGGGTAATACCAACTTGACCCAGTCTGCCAAGACAGAAGGCATGTTCATAAAAGGAAGGAAAGGTTGAAATTTTTTCTGAAGCCTCACGATATGACACCTAGTACCATGGTGGCAAGTGACTTAAAAGTAAGGTGGAGATACAGGGGGAAACCAAATGAGTGGTTCTACAGTAGACAGCAAAATCTCAGATAAGCCCATGTCTCCCAGAACAAGTAACACATGCATATCTACTTTAGCATTTAAGATGACTGAAAATATCATTTTCTGTGAAGAAAGTCCATAAATGGAAGCAGTATGGTGAGGAAAATAGCAGTTTATATGGCTGAAATTAATATATTGTTTGAACACTTGGGTTACTTTTCCTACCTAAGGCTATGACAGATTTTTCTTCCTACCAAAGGCTACGACAGATTTTTGTGTGAACTGAGAAGTCATCTTATACAAAACTGAGAAGTAGATACAAACAGTAACAGGTAGAAAATAAATTCACACTTACATAAAGCTGCAAAATTATAAGTCATGTCACTCAACATCTGACATCTTACAATTATTAAACATGTATCACTGGGAATACCCCATAGTAGCGTCATCTAAGAATAAAATATTTTTTCAAGTTTCTTATGCTAAGGCCACAAATCAAAATAGCCATGTAGCAAGTCAGATCAAACAAAAACAAAGAAAGCTGTACACACATTCAAATAAAACACTGCACATATGTGATTCAGAAATTAATGTGACTCCTGTTAGTAACCAATATAAGCAAGCGTAATTATGGAATCATTTGTGCAACAATCTGGCAAATGCTATAATTAAATAAATGCTCACTATAATGTAACCTGAATGTAAATGCTGGTTTGAAACGTAACTCAGAAGGTAACCTGTTTTGTAAATAATATTTTGAAAAGCTGTTACTCCCTCCTCTTGGACTGCGTAGTGGCTGAAATGGTCTTTGGATCAGTTCACTTAGCAGGGTAGCAGAATCAAATAAAGAAACCATCTCAGCAGAAGGTAAACTGCTATGAATAGAGCTTACTTTAGGAAAAGCGTCTCTATGATTTTATTCAACAGTTAGCAAAACCTTTGAAAGAGGAAACAGGGCTGGGATCTATATAATGTTCAAGCAATGAAAAAGAACCTGCCTGCTGAAATAGAATCACCAACCCTACCTATCAAGAAAGCACAGTTGTGTAAAATCTTACTATAATGGTAGATGTCCTTTTCTTCATTGCTGCAGTATTCATTACATTAGGGGTCCCCTGGTAAGGGCAGCCCCATGTCCAGCCACTATACCAAAGCTTTAGGTTACATTAAGGTACACCATACACAACACATATGCTCCTCATGTAACTTAGGGCATAAAGGTGATGTCCGGACATACCATTCTCAGAAATGAAAGCCCCAGTAGGAATGCCAGTCCAAGGAAAAAAGAGGTAACCAGTACATCCAGAAGGCAAATGAACTAGGAGGAGGTGGAAAGGAGGGAGCGAATACTACAACAGTGAAAAGAAGGACATCTACCACTATGGTAAGATTCTGCACAACTGTATGTCCTTCCAGTTCGCTGTTGCAGTATTCATTTCATTAGGGAAAGTGTTAAAGCTCAGGAAGAAACTTGGGAGGAAGAAGTACCAGCAAAGTCCTCTAGGAAACCATGAAGGATGGTCCTAGCAAAACTAGCTCTAGCTCTGGAGATTCCATCCAACTTGTAGTGCTTGGTAAATGTATGTACAGATGTCCAGACAGCTGCCTTAAGAATAGAGTTAGTATCCAAACCCTTGAATAAGCAACAGAAGAAGCCACAGCTCTAGTAGAATGAGCCTTAGCAGAATAAGGAAGGCATTTACCATGAAAGGAATAACAAAAAGAAACAGCTTTTGAGATCGAAGTAGTAGTATGCTTGGATACAGCTAATCCTAAGGACCTAGGATGAAAAGAAACAAAGAGCTGATCAGATTTCCTAATAGTCTTATCCAAATAAAATATGAGTTGTCTATGCACATCCAACGTGTGCAGCAGTTTCTCAATGACAGATTGTGAAGAAGGGAAAAAAATAGACTGATTAAGGGACAACTCATTCACCACCTTGAGCATAAAATGATTAGTACGCAAGGATACCCTGTCCTTATGAAACACCAAAACAGGAGGGTAAGCCATAAGGACTTGAATCTCAGACACCCATCTGGCAGAAGTAAGGGCTAACAAAAGTACAGTCTTCCGAGAGCAATGTTGCAAGGAAGCTGAAGCTGCATGCTCAAAAGGAGCCAGAGTCAAATTTTCCAAAAAAAATTAAGATTCGAGGGAGGAGAAACAGGCTTCCTGGGAGGCCTAATATGAAGGACACCTTTAAGGAATTGTTTGGCCTCAAACCTAGAAGCTAAAGGACAAGAAGATAAAAGCAGACAAGCACAGATAGCTGATGTGAGCCCCAGCAGAAGAATAAGCCAACTCCAGCATTGAGCAATTTACACAGATAAGACAGAACCAAAGGAGCATTTATCGAAAGTAGATCCAGGTTAAAAGAAAAACACCAAATAGAAAACCTCTCCCATTTGGATAAGTAGGATTTCCTAGTATTGGGTTTCCTGGCCTCCTGAAGGACCCTAAGCATGTCCTTAGAAAAAAGGTGTCTGTGGAATCAAAATCCTATCACCCACAAAGTCAGTTGAAGAATGGACAAGTGGTGATGGATGAGAGATCCCTTGTCCTGTGTGAGTAGATCCACCCTGTGAGTAACTTGTGATGACTGCCCTTGGCTAAATGCAGGAGAAGAGGGAAGCAATGCTGTCTCAGCCAAAAGGAAGTCACCAAAAAGATTTTGGGAGCATCCTGCTGAATTTTGAACAGGACTTTTGGAATGAGGGGAAGGGAAGGGAAAGCATAAAGAAATATCTCCTTCCAAGAAAGAGAGAGGGTGTCCACCTTTCAAACCAGAGGTCATGGGACTCTGGCACAAAATAGAGGAAGTTATCTGTTAAGAGAGGAGGCAAAAAGATCTGCCTGAGGACTACCCCACTGGAGGACAATGTGTAGAAACACATCCTGAAGCATCCATTCATGGGATTGAGTTAAGGACCTGCTCAGAGTGTCTGCCACAATGTTTTGACCTGATGGAATGCAAATTGCATGGAGTCACTTGATACTGGATAGCAGTATCCCACACTAGGAGTGCCAACCAGCAAAGAATATAAAGTCTTGCCTCCCCCCATTTGTTTACATACCACATCATTGTGGTATTGTCTGTAAATACCTTAGCAGGTCCAGGGGAGAAAAGAGAATGAAAAGCATAAAGCACCAGCAGAAGAGCTCTTATCTCTTTGATACTAATGTGCTTCTGTTGAAGTGGCGACCACACCCACCTGCACCTTTGGGGAGCCAAAAGATGCTTCCCATCTCAAGTCTGAAGCGTCTCTGAACAGCTCCAGAGAGGGAAGAGGGGAATGAAAAGGGATCCCTGGATTTAGAGACAACTGCTGGATCCATCAGTGAAGTTCTTTCTTGAGACAAGGTAGAAGAAGAATTACAAATACTAGGGGATGTGCATTTTAAAGCCAAACTGACTGGAGAAACCACTAAAACTTTCTCATGTGGAGTTTGGCTAGAGGGAACATAGGGATGGTGGATGCCATGAAATGCAGAGCTCTCAGAAACTCCCAGGCTGTAATAAAGGCCAGATGTAGAAGAGTTTGAAAGAAGGAAATGAGTGTTAAGGCCTTGTGAGGAAGAAGGAAATGAGTGTTAAGGCCTTGTGAGGAGGCAGGGATGACAGCATAGGCATCATCTGGATCCTGCACCCCAGAAAATCATGATCCTGAGAAGGAGTAAGAAAAGACTTCTTAACGTTTAGTGTGAACCCCAGGCTTTGCAGAAAGGAAACAGCAAAATGAAGATTTTGCAACAGGATCTCTTGACAGGATACCTGAAACAGAGGTTTGTCCAGGTAAGGAAAAACTTAAATCAACTGAAGCCTGCAAAAAGCAATGACAGGAGTGAGGCATTTGATGAATACCCTAGGTGCAGTAGAAAGACCAAAAGGCAAAGAACAGAACTGAAAATGCCAGGAAACAACAGAGAAATGTAAAAACTTCCTGAAAAGGGGGTGGATTGGGATATGAAGGTAAGCATCCTTGAGATCCAGTGACACCATATAAGCCTGAGGAAGCAAAACAGGGAACAAAGTCTGAAGGGACAACATTCGAAAGGAAGGCACCTTCAGAAAAGTGTTTAGATGAGAAAAGTCTAGAATTGGTCTCCAAATACTCTCTTTTCCGGGAATTAGAAACATCCTGGAGTAAAACTCCCTCCCCCTTTGGGACACAGGCACCTCTTGAATAGTATCCAGAGTCAAAAGGTCCTGAAGCACCTCCAGAAAGGAGGACAGTTGTTCCTGAGGGGGTTGAGGAATACCCATAAAAGGGGGAAGGGATTTCAAAACCATGAAACATCCCTAGCAAATAATGGACATGACCCAGGAATCCTGAGTAATCTGTAGCCAAACAGGAACAGAGAAAGAGAGGTGAAGAGAAAGAGAAAAGTGGCTGGGAAGAAAAAGACAGATAGCACCTGGTTTGTCTGGAAAAGGAGACTTCTGAAGCACAGAAGTTTGAGTAGCCTTAACAGGAGGAACCTGCTTGCCACCCTTTTTACCCTTAGGAAGAGAGCAAGATTGCCTGCGAACACAAGCTGGCTTATTGGGGCAATTTCTCTGAAATTTAAGCACAGGAGAAACAAACACAAGTTTAAGTTCCTGTAAAGCTTTGTCCTTATCCTGAAGGGACTTAAACATAGCAGCAGGAGCTTCACCAAACAAGTGTTTGTTACCAGCAGGGGCATCCATCAACTTAGCCTTAATATCATCAGTGAAAAGTTGAAACCGAAGCCAAGAATACCTCCTCATCACAGAACCAAAGGCAGCAGCCCTAGAAGAAGCATCTGCTGCATTATAACACTTGACAGAATGACGAACCACCTGGAAGGAAGTCCCTAAAAGGGAAAGGGCAGACGTTTTATCCTCAGAGTCTGGAAGATCAGAAATAACCTGACAGGCCTGGGAAAGGAGAGCCAACAAATACCTAGATATGGGTCGGATAATTAACGGCTGTAAAATCCAAGGTATCAGAGGTATAAAACTTCTTACCTAGCCTTTGCATGGTCCTATTATCTTTATCAGAGGGCAATATCTTTGGAGAAGGAAGCAATTGAGATAGCTTGTCAGAAGCTACAGATACCACAGAGGGGTCAGGAAGGACACTTGTACAAAATGTACAGTCCTCAGGCACCCTATAGAATCTATCAGGTGTTTTTGGAGCAGGAAGCTGAGAGTCTGGAGCCTTAGAAGCACTGGAAAATGCATCCAACAAGGCAGCCAAAACTGGAGGAACAGCAGAAAGTTTAGGAGAATCCATCTGCAGCAACTTAATACCTTTTATGTACCTCAGAAACCAAAACAAAATCACATTTAAAGAACTCCATCATCCTGGAGATCATGTCCCCAAAATAAATTTCTTCAAAGGGAGTATCAGGATTCACAGATTCCTCTTCCTCTGATCCACAGCCCAAAGCAGAGAGAATCTAAGACGATTAATCAAGGCATTCCTCATCCGAATCCAGCTCCTCCTCTGAGGAATCCTGTTGTCTTTTTAGGGGAGAAGAGGACCAAGATGGGGCTGGAACAAAAACTCCCAAAGGAGGTTTCAATGCCATCAAAACATTAAACAAGCCCTGACTGAAAGACTGCTATTCACTCGGAGGACCCTTAGGCGCAGAAGTAATGTGCTTAGTCTTTTGATTTTCTTCAATGGGATGCCCCCCTTATAAAATTTCGAAGGCTCTGACCCAGGATGGCATTCAATAATGGCAGTAGGGACTTCTTCTCTGACTAATATTTGAGGAACACCCCTACACCCCTTGGAGATAATCAGTCATGGTTCCCCCTGAACATCTGAAATGGACGGCTGCAATGCCTCCTCGTATGTGTTTAAAGTCGGATACCTGCCGGCCTCCAACCCGGTTGCAGCACAGGAATCCAATGATAAAGCCGGGCGAACCTCTTGGCAAACACTCGCCTCGGGAGAGATGTCTGATGGAGGCTGAACAGCAGAAGATTCCGGCCCAAGCTTCTTGGCCTGCTTCTTCTTCACTGATGGCTATCCCTTGGAGCAGTAAGTTCCCTCCTTTGTGTCCTTTGCAAGAAGCTTAAGATGCTGGTTTTCAAGATAAAGCATCAAAGAAGAGAGTCTACAAGAACGGTTTTAGGAACAAAGGTTTGACAGAACAGGATGCATGGTTGTACAAGGCACCACGGCAAAACAGAGACTGTTCATGGTGGTCTTTATGGGAAATCTGTCTCCCACACTGGCATTTACCCTTCTTGGATGACAGGAAACCCCACAAGCAACAATAAAAAAGATAAGTAAAAAAAGAACCCCGAATGGAGCACTTATCTGCAATGGCTTGGTGAACCAGCAATGGAACAGGCATTTAGACCAATTATGAAGAAATGGTGTTTGGACTGTCAGCAAAGAAGTTCTGTGGATGGTACATCTAGATATCACCTTTATGCCCAACATTATGCAAGGAGCATACTTGTGATGTACTGTGTACCTTAAAGCAACCTAAAGCTTTGGTATACTGGTCGGACATCAGGTCACCCTTGGCAGGGAATCCCTAATGCTATGAATACTGCAATAGTGAAATGGAAGGACATCACCATACCGAACATATGCATAAGGACAGGGCAACTGAATTTATAGTTCAGTAACTCTGCAGAAACTGTATATGTTTAACTAGCACCAAAGACGTGTTGTGGCTACTTTTCTAACAAAATAGTTATTTCTCCCAAAGTGCCACAGTACTCAGATCATGCATAAAAGTGATTCCAAAATGCTTTATGCAAAAAAAAAAAAAAAGAAGTTATGTACTTACCATAACGCTCCATGTTTGTAGTCCATCTCACCTACATTCTTGCTGGATGGGTACTCGGCCGATACTAAAGCGCGAGAGCTTTTACTGGCTCAAGGCTAACCCCTATCCCATGGTGCATCATGGCAATTCCCCAGGTCTTGTTTGCAAGAAAGTAACTACATACGTAATAGTAACTATGCTATCAATAACTATGTACATACAAAGAGAATACTTTGCACTACTATCCATGCCATGTGGACAGACAACTACAACAAGGTCAGACAGCATAATGGATAGTCCACCAGTTCCTCCAGGATACAGGAAGGGGGAAGGGGGGGGTGGGACACAAGAATGTAGGTGAGATGGACTACAATCATGGAATGTTATGGTAAGTACGTAACTTCTTTATGTTATATAGTCCTATCTCGCCATAATTCTTGCTAGATGGAACAGTGTCCCTAGCACCTTTATCCCGGGTGGCTCAAGTAAAGAGACTCTTCAGCACAGTGGACCCAAAGGATGACCTGTCCCGGGAGGCCAAATCCAATTTGTAATGAGTGACAAAGTTATGAGGTCTTGCCCAAGAAGCTGCTGCACAAATGGTATCAATTAGGAGTTTTGATTTAAAGGCATATGAAGCTGATACTGCCCTAGATGAATGTCCTTTTACTTTAGCAGGTAGTTGTTTCCCAGCAATTTTGTAAGCAAATGAGATGCAGTCTGAAAGCAATTTAGACAAAGTGACCTTAGAGACGGGCAAGCCTTTGTTTTTGTCTGAGAAGTAAACAAACAATTGGTCTGATTTCCGAAAATCTTTAGTCCTGTGCAGGTAAAATTGGATAATTCTGTGTACATCCAATTGGTGTAGTCTGTATTCTGATTTGTTACTGTAATTTGGGAAGAATACTGGTGATTCAATTGTTGTGTTCAGATTATGTTCTGAACATACCTTAGGGAGAAAGGAAGGATTAGTTCTGAGGGAGACTCTATCCTTGTGGAATATAATATAACAAGGTTGAATGGTGAGGGCTTGCAATTCTGAAACCCTCCTAGCAGATGTTATAGCAACCAAGAACAATGTCTTCAAAGACAACAATTTTAAGTCAGATGAAGAAGACGGTTAAAAAGGTGGAGAAATCAAAGAGGTCAGAACTAAGTTCAAGTCCCAGGGCTCTGGGGGTTGCCTGATTAGAGGAACTAAGTTCAAGTCCCAGGGCTCTGGGGGTTGCCTGATTAGAGGTCTGAGAAGGACTCCTTTCAAAAAGGTTTTGCATAAAGAGTGGGACATAATTGGATTTCCCATGTCCCCAAAATGATAATTAGAGATGGCAGCTAACTGAACTCTAATGGTAGCAGCTTCAGCTCCTTCTTGAAAAACAGATACAAGGAAGGACAAGATAGACTCTATGGGAGCTGAGGAGGGATCTATGCCTTGGTTAGCTGCCCAAATGGAAAACCTTTTCCATTTACTGGAATATAATTTCCTGGTGGAAGGTTTGTGTGAAGAAATCAGTATGTGTTTAACTGTAAGAGAAAGGGAAAAACACCGGCTATTCTTGGAACTGGAGCAGCCATGCTGTCAATTTCAGAGTTTGGATGGTAGGATGGAACTGTCCTGATTGATGAATCAGGAGGTCTGGAGATGGCTCCAGAACCCATGGTTCCTCCAAGAGATAAGGCCACAGGGAGGGGAACTAGACTTGGCGAGGCCAGTAAGGAACAATGAGGATCAGGGTACTCTTCAACAGTTTTGCTTTCTGAATCACTTTTGGTATGAGAGGAAAGGGTGGAAAAGCATAAAGGAGTCCCGGAGGCAAATTGTGGACCAGAGCATCCCTGGGTGACATCCCCAGATGGGGAATGAGGGCAAAGTAGTTGCTGCATTTGGTGTTCATGTATGTGGCGAATAGGTCACAGCAAGGTTGGCCCCATTTGTGGAAAATCTCTTCCGCAGCTTCTGTATTCAGGGACCACCTGTGAGGCATCAGAATTGCTCGACTCAGTTTGTCTGATATCACACTGGACTTCCCCAGAATGTGTGTTGCTACCAGAAAGCGTTGAGTGTCCACCGCTCATTTCCATACTCTTAATGCCTCTCAGCAAAGTGGGTAAGATTTGGTTCCCCCTTGCTTGTTTATGTACCACACACAAACATGTTGCCTGACTGAATCGCAATTGTCCCGGTGGGAAGAGAACTGTAAAGTGATTGCAATGCATATAGCACCACTCTCATCTCCAGAACATTTATGTGCAACTGGTTCTCGTGATCCTGTCAGATACCTTGGACTGTCATTCCCAGATAATGCCTCCCCCCCACCCTATCTGGGAAGCGTCCGTGGTCAAGACTGCATTTTGTTGAGGGGAAGCAAGTGGACGACCTAGATGAAGCTGATCCATATGCAACCACCATGTTAGATCCTTCTTGCAGGAGTTTGTGATGAATATTTGGTGGGACAAGGGTAGATTTTGCATTGACCACTGGGCAAATAGTAGCTACTGAAGTACTCTCATGTGTAGATGGGCTAGGGGAACTAAGAGAATGGTGGAAGCCACAGTCCCTAGAACCTGAAGAACTATCCTGGCCTGTACTTTGTCTTTTTTTTCAGCAAGAATCTGACTTGGTTGTGCAACGATTCTAACCTTTCTGGTGTCAGTTTTGCTGTCATGGTGGTTGAGTCTATGTCTGTGCCTAAGAAGACAATGTGCTGCGATGGAGATAAGGTGGATTTTTTTAGATTTATTGTAATCCCTAATCTGGCGCACAAGGATAGACTCATTCCTGGCTCGGATTAGTTGGTGCTTGGTGGTAGCAGTGAGGAGCCAGTCATCTATGTATGGAAACACCTGTAATCCTTGACGTCTCAGGTGAGCCGTTACCACTGCCATACATTTGGTGAACACTCTGGAGGCTGTAGTGAGGCCAAAGGGCAGTGTTCGAAATTGAAAATGACTGGCTCCTAGCCGAAAGCATCGATGTCTTCTGGAGTGCCTGTCCATTCTGATATGGTAGTATGCTTCCTAAAGATCTATGGAGCACATCCAATTGTCTTTTCCGATAAAAGGAAAAATTGACTGCAGAGTGATCATACAGAACTTCAATTTCTTTACAGACTTTAGTTTGCTGAGATCTAGAATTGATCTCCAGTCCCCGGACGTTTTTGGAACTAAAAAGAATCATAAGTAAGTTCCGGATCCTATTTGCTCTGTGGGGACTTCTTGGATGACTCTTTTTTGAAGCAACGAGATGACCTCTAATGTTGCATGGTCTAATTGAATGGGTGGCATATCTGGTAAAAAATGATTTACAGGGGGATCGGAAACAAAGGGAATGAGGTACCTCTGGAAATTATATTTTGTACCCAACGATCTTGGGAAATTTGTAGCCAGGCACTTGGGTACAGTGGGAGATGACCCCCCGACTGCCTCCAGAGATGGACAGTCGGGCATCCCCTCAGGAGCAATAGAAGGGACAATCAGAGAAAGCATCTCTATCCCCCTGGTGTTGCGGACCTCCTCTGCCGCAAGCAGGGTGTCTTCCATTATATCCTCCCCCTCTGCCTCTAGAGGAGGGTTGACCTTGTGCCTGAGGGAAACCTTTTTGGGATTTACAGAACCACATTTTCCCTCCTGTATGACTCTTGGGATAGGGTCTAGAAGGAAGGGAGAAGCAGACACCAACAGCAGATAAGGTTTTCCCCTTTCTGCTCGCACCTGGTCAAAGTCTGTTTTACCTGAGGTCCAAAAAAAGTTGAACCATCAAAGGGGATGTTGGTAAAGAAGGACTTAAAGGATTCTGTAAAGTTGCATAGAATCATCCAGGAATGTCTCCTAAGAGAAATTCCTGCTGTGGCTGCCCTGCTCGCTCTGTCAGCTGCATAGGAAATCAGCCTCATGGAGGAGTTAGCAATAGAGGTAAGGGTGGAGAGCTGCGCAGATACCTTGTCCATGGATCCCGAAGCTACTGAACCCTGAATGGTATCTCCCAACTCCTTCATGAGATCCCTCTGAAGTCTAGTAAAATGGGACAGGTAATTCAGCGATCGTAAGGTAAATGCCACTGAAGAAAAGGTACGCTTTCCATACCTAGTCATCATCCTAGACTCTTTATTGGGAGGACGGATATTTGAGGATGTCTCTGATAACTCCTTTTTCGTGGCTACTGCTACCACCATAGCATCCACAGGAACTTCCTTAGAAAGAAAAGATTTGTCTTCTGGAACGGTCATAAATCTGTTTGGCCTCCTCGGGACAGGCTCCACTATGCCCGGGGAGGTCCAAGCATTCCGGGATATGACCCCCAAAAGTTGGTCATATGGCAGTGTCACCCAGGAGGTGGAAGGTCGGGAACCAAAGGTCTGAAGGTACACTGATCCATCCTCAGTAGGGTTAGAGGTCTTACAATCACCCCCCCTGTCCAAGGATTTCAAGGATGTCTGAAAAAGAGACATCTTCAGAGGGGGATCTTGGGGACCCTTCTGACTCATCCAAATCAGTGTCCGCCATGACAGACTCAGTTGAGTCAATGTGCTTCCTCTTACAAAGTCTCTTTCGAGGGACCTCTCCAGTGGGATAATCTGGGGAGGTCTCGGAAGAGTGGACTCCTCCAATGGGGGCTACTTGTGTCTCTGGTTCCTTATGCTTAAGGGCAGGCGGGGAGAAAAGTTTGCTACCGGCTGCTGGAGGGACATTGGGTCCAAAGGCAGGGCTTTGGCACTGGACAAAGCTTTATCTATTGCTTCGAAGGCCTTATCAACCAGCTCCAAAGAAGACCTCCACTCCGAGGAAATGGACAGTCAACTCCGAGTAGGAGGGACAGGTTCCAAAGCAGACATGGGAGCCAAGCTCACTCGAGCCAACGCACCAAGAGGGAGGGTTGGTTCAGAAGAAAAACCTGGGTGACTATCCCTCTCGGAGTCAACCCGAGAGTGTCGGCTCCCAGACACCTCGGCTCCAGACTGAGCCGATGAGGACAGAGTTACCGGTTCCGAGGAAGCAGGAAGAATTCTCAGAACTGAAAGATCCATCACTGAAGGAACAGAAGCATTCGACTCCGAGAGCGAAGCAGTCGGAGGAGGAGCAGTAGCCTGAAGATGGGATGGCTCCGAAGCATTTAAATTGATTAAATTTGCATTCTGTCTCTGGAGATACTTAATATATTATTTATAACACAAGTACATATCCAAAACGTCTTCTGATCATTTACTTATTTTACAGTTATACACAGATAATGCTTGAGCTTAGTATTTGATTTTTTTTTTCAGGTTTAAGGAGCTGACCTTGCCATTTGCAGCAAATGAAAAGCGTGTGTGTATCTGGACATGTGTGCATGTGGTGGGGGGGGGACAGTTACTCTAACTGTCATTATTGGATAATAAAACAATACTACTATTCAATTAATGCATTTATTTTACAGAAAAGCTTGTCTGCAAAAGACAATTAATAATTTAGCTACACTCTGCCTAGTTCCACCTATTAAACTACAGCAATCAGTTACCACTGTAAGTCAAAAATAAGACACTGATGAATGATTATTGCATTAGGGTATCCACATCACCATATTGCTATATTGCACACTACATCTAATTTTAATTAAGACCCAAAATCAAATGAATAACCAGTGTACGTATGCATTTCCAGTGCATTCATTTAGTTTCATTCATGATACAGTAAGTGAACTACTTCAACAAATTACGTTTCAGTGTAAACCGGAATATAGCATCACTTTCATGTTATTTCAGCAGAACTAGGATATTCCTTTATCCAAATCACTGCAGTAACTTACAATTCTTACTAAGAAATGCACAAAACAAGTGTTATAAATAAACAAAACTATGTACAATAAACTATGGTCTTCAAACACGAGCTTATAAATCTGAGTACACTTTAGTGCAACTTAATGAAGACACTTGCTTTAAGACAGTTCAGTAAAAATTTTACCCATATCACAGAGTGCCTCATTACATTTATTTGATAAATATACTAGAAACTATAAAGTATGCAAAATATCTCACAATGAATGTATGTTTTATATTCAAGCTGCACTGGAATGTTCTCATAATAAATGGTGCTTCCAGTGAGTGCCCAAATATAAACAAAACAATTTCTACAGTACTTGTGCTGCATTACTAGTTTTTCCATTTAAGGATTGCTGTAACCCATTCTAGTCTTTGTATTTTTCCAACTTAAATTTCCCACCTCTGTCTGTATGTTGTAAATGTGTATTGGTTTAAGATGGAGACATCCCTCCCCACTCTCTGTTGCAGTGAATTTGACTTAAAATGTTTCCGGAACCCCTGCAATATTTTTTATTTTATTTTTTTTACATTTGTTGACTGGGAGTGTCCGACTGGACATAGGTCCATTTTCAGCAGAGGCCCGGGGAGAAAAGCTCCACAGTTAAAATATACAGACAGTAGTTAACGTTGGATTTACATAGCAATTAACAATTATATAGTTACAGATGAAGAACATAGTACATCAGTAGACAACTACAATCTTTATCATCTGCGAAGTACATAACAGACATCAACAATTGTTACAATAAGACGTTCCTGCTGTATAATAAGTAGTTATACTACTTAGTGATTAGAGTTTTTTTTCAAACCAATCATAAAGGAGCAGTAGCATCTTACAACAATAAACAGCTTACAAAGCTCTTCACTGAAATGATCAGTGTGATTCTGCCACTTTTTGTCAGGGACATAAGTTTCAGAAATCCTTTAGTTGACTCTTAACCTTCTCCTTAAGAATGCAGTACTGGAAAACGTTAATACCTCCATTCTAACGGCATCAGTTTCTCAGCTCCTGCGTTGACCTCTGGGTTCAGTGTTATTGCTATTCTGCTGATATGAATCTGTTCACTCAGGGATCTGAAAATAATTAACCTTGGACTATGGATCCCTCTGCACTTTGTTTCCCAAAGAACCCTTGTGTGGAGGAAAGTACAAGTCAGTCCAGGAGTGGTGGTTATATAATTATTAAAAAACTAAAAGTAAAACCATTTCCCCCTTTTTTGCACATGTACTGGTGGGTGGTATACTGCTGCTTAGCAGCCCAATAGCATCAGCTGCTCCTGTGTACAGGATCTCTGTTTAAGATGATCTTCTCCAAGTTGCCCTCTAAAAAGGTCCATCAGCCTTCTCCACCCTTTGAGGAGTCATGATTGCCCGAAGGGCACTATAGACTTATTTTCATAAAGCCTACATGCATTGACTATTTGGCCTTCATCTTGTTATTCATTAAAGGTTCTATTTCACCTTACCTGATGAACCCCTTGTTGGCTGGTGATATAAGGGCTACTGCTTAGATGAGTAGTTTCTCTTGTATATAGGGATAAGTGGGTGATGGTATTATTTGACAGTTTCTATAGTTTTCCTTTTTTTAAGAGCTTGTTGACAATTGTCTATGGTGAAGGAATAAACAAGAAACTACTTTCTACAGGTGCATTCAAGAGCTACCCTTTAATATCTCCTCACAATGGCAGTATTCTGAGTCAAGCATGTTTCTTGATGAGTGTTCCCGTTGCTTCAGCCTCCTTTATACTGTATCCACAACATCATGCCTAGATTTTATTGTGTGTTTATTCACATTATGAGTAGCATGGACCAGTCATAGCTGCACCTTCCAAGTTTCACTGTGGATTTCAGAGGTCATCTGCTTCAGGATCTCCTCTTGGGATTTAAACACTTGAGACTGGCAACTGAAGGTGAGGGTAGTGGAGTTGTAAACCTTTTTCCAAACTGGTTGAGTACTTTACACCCTATGTTGTTTGGGAAAGTGTGGGGGACTGAGGCCAGCTTAGGCACCCTGACAGCATCTATGGACATTACATCTGGGTCCACTATAGGAGTTCTGTATATGTACTGTAAAGCCTTTCAAACCCTATAAAATTTGACAGTGTTTTTGAGGGTGAGAGAACTGAAAAACTGGCAATGGTGATGCTGCCATACAGGTATCCTCAAGGATTTCAAACAATGGGGATACAGCAGAAAAGTCTGGTTCTTCCAAGCTTAGCAGACTCAGGTACCACTTTTTCATCTCAGACATCTTCTTAGACTCCCGGCTGAAGTATTCTCTCATGAGACTGAGATCTCCCAAGTGGGACGTACTCAACAGAAGAATCTATGAAGTATTTTCTTCATTATCTTAATCATATGCAAGGAGTAATGACATTTGTGAGTTATATAACAGATCTTCCTAGTCATCAGAAAAAGAACTGAATTCCCTCTGAGGGCAGCCCTCTTTTCTTTTTAAAAGGCTTTGTACCTGAGTGGCAGTATACTGCAAATTCTGCTACACCAAAGAATGTTTCTCAGTCATTGTTCTAAAATCTTGAAAGGCAAGGCCTTCCTGTGGCATAGAGATCCCAAGAGTTGAAGGTGCAGTGTCTCGTAAAGCCTGCACAGTGTTGTATGCATGAAATTCCAGCACCTGGTCATCTGATGACAAGGAGCAGGATGGGAAGCTAATATTTGAAATCCTGTTGATGTGCAGCAGCAGTCAGATGCTTTGTCCTTGGTCCATTTGTCAACTACAGAAGTGGAAGTGAAATCTCTTTCTGGTTGGAGCCATGATCTCAGTTTGGACACTGAAGTTGGCTGCCTTTATTAAAACAACCTTTGCATATGACATCCATACTACATGGAACAAGGACCAGAAGAATGACTAGGATCTGATAACATGTCTGCCTCCAGATGGACTGAACAAGGGCTACCAAACAAGAAAGACATTTGGCCTAGTGACAAAAAATGCCTCACCTGTAACAGCATTCTTGGGCCTGCTTGATATGGTATAGCAGCTTTCCTTTCCTTCAAGTCTTTTTTGAAGTTCATTGTACATTCATTGAGTTTCTTGTGGTGGTACTCTTTTCAGTGACTTTTTTATGCAGCTGAGGATCCCCCCATGTCAGCATAAGGCTGGTTCAACTCTAAAGCTGATGTCTGTGTAAGGGCTTCTTAACTATTTCTGAATCAACCAGAAATGAAGGACCTTGTGTACTTCTAAAGGTCTTCCTAGTAAAATCTGCCAGGGTACCAACAGGTGAGTCTCTTCTAAGCAGAAAACGCACTTAGGATGCAAGTCTTTCTATAGGATCTGCTACTTGCAGCTGCAAAAGCCTTTCAGGCCTGCACAAGGCACATCCAGGGAAGCAGGATAGATTTCCTGCAAAATTTTGTTCAGCAAAAAGTAAGGTTATAATTTAACAATAAAAAAGATTTCACCAGTGGGGTACTTACTTTCCAAAAAAAAAAATCTTTATTAGGAGCAATGGGGACAGAACCAGGCTAAGCAACTTTAAACTTTTCACCAAGAGCATGTTGCATTTTACTTTAAGATTAGTACTACTCTTTTAAGTAACTTGCACTTGTTTTTAACTATACACTATTTACTTCTTTGTTTCTTAAAGGAAAAGCCTACCCCCTTAGTCTCATATCATCTCTAGGTTTCTCTTCTCCCTACAATATGGTTTCATTATGGTTTAGGTATCAGAAACCTGCCTGCACTTTATATACTTTTTAATATTTTGGCAGGGGAATTTATTTCTGTTTACATGAAATACTACAGACACAAAAGTCTGTCAGTTTCCTATCAGGTACTGGCCCAAATCGTCCACTGGCAATCCGTCTGGCTGCTTTAACAAGCCAAATAAATGCAGAGTATTGTGAAACTGTCTTCCACTGCTTTTGTCGCAAACTGAAGTTAGAGTGGGGCAAAGGGACTGGCAAAATGTGTTAGGGGGCAAGGCTGGCAGATGCTGATTGTTTAGTAGTAAAGACAAGTATAGGATAATTTTGGAAAAGATGGTCTCTCCATGTATACAATTCGTAAAAATTGATTCATGATCAGAATAAAACCACCCTATCCTAATAAGTCACATGAATCCATCAATAAAATCTTAAAGAATGATGCCTAAAATAGACACAGCAATAAATAAGTTAATATAAATACACACTAAAACTAAAAAAAAAACTGTTTAATAAATATGCATATATAAAAAAAAAAACTGTTTGCAAAACAACATATTCATCATGTCCAGTATTTAACATGAACCCGAAATTCTACAATTTAATGGCATTAAGTTTAACTAATGGGTGAATGGAAAGATATTCATTAAGTCTAGGAAAATTAAGACTAATTAGACTTGAGCACAAAGAGTTTTTTTGGCGACTTAGGCTGAATGTCCTTAATTTTGCTTTTTTAATATATGCGTATTTATTAAACACTTTTTAGTTTGTGTGTATTTGTACTAACTTATTATTTATTGGTGTGCTGATTTTAGGCATAGTTCTTTAAGATTTTATTGATTAAGTCAAGTGACTTATTCTTAATTGTTCTTAACAAGCTAAGATTGTATTGAAATGGAACTGAAAGGATGGGGTGGTTTTATTCTGATGAAGACCTTGCACAGGACGAAAGTGATCAATAAACAACATTTTTCTCCAAAATTTATTTTGTGTGAATTGTATACCTGGAAACCACCTGTTCCATTACCCTATACTTGGTTTTAGTTAGGCTAATAATGTCCTAGCCACCTGCTTTGATTATTTACTAGTAAATACAGTCATTTCCATACTGGCATTTCTCATTGCTGGCATGGAAATGAATTCTGTTACTGCCTTGCTTCAGTGCTTTGTGTGTGGTATAACTTGTAGTGAGCAGTTTGTTACAGTTTTCACAGGAAGACTATCTTCTTTTTTGCTCCTCAACTCAGAGCTGAGGAGCAATTAAATGGATCAGCGAATGGATATTTTTTGCTCATCAACTTAGAAACATGTTGGGTATTACATGAGCCAGATATGTCCCTGAATGCAAACAGCCGATTGGGATTCATGTTATTTTATCGAATATTCTGAATGTCAAGTGACAACACCAACATCCAAAATGTCGAATCCTTGCCAGCAAAAACAGCTTTTTTTGCAAGGGTGCATACTTCCTCCTGCACCCCCCCATGTGGGTGGGGCTGTGCCCCACACACCCTAATTATACATACTAAATCCAAGATCACACTACAAACCAGGAAAGGGCCAATTCCCTGATCCCCGCTGTATCGTGATCACACATTGTAGCTTTTCCATTTATTCCTGTATGTTGACATTTCCAATGTTGACATTTGAGTTTTGAGGTTTTAAACACTCAACAGTTACAGCTGTTGAGATACTGTCATGCACCTTTTGATGCCATCACCAGGTGTGCCTTTTCTGTTGGACAGTCCTGATCTGGGCAGTTCTGTCCCACAGGAAAAATAATTAAAAATGGCAAATGTCTTGTTATTTTAGAGTAAAACTATATTCTGACTTTTCCATAAGTTTTGCAAAAAACTGTGATAATTTAAATCAATCATATAACAATCATATAACATAGTATAAACAATCAGCCTTGCACTTCACAGGATCTTTATATTTGTAATAAGATGAAAATAATTTCTCATTCAGTGATGTCAAGGCTTGTCCTGCAAAATCTCAAGTTTCAATAATAAAGTTCCACTTTGGGCATCTAAAAGGTGGCAACCTTACTAGTCGATCCACATTTTTTGTATAGTGATTCAACTGAAACAGATTATTTTCTGTAACTACAACCATTTTAGTTTTACACACATTACAGAGAACTACTGATATACCATGTTCCATGATTATGGTTTTGATGGTGTTATTATACTGCTATATAACAAATCAAGGGTTGGCAACGCAATACAAGTGGTTGAATGTAACATATGAATGCATTTGGACCTCATTTAAAAAAATCTTATAACAGAAATTCAAAAAAAGATGGTATCACTTTTCTGAACTGTGCTTGTAAATTATTTTTGAGCAAAAACAGTATGCACATTTCTAAAACATTTAGGATTAAAAACACAGTTTTCTACTGCAGATAGTGGTAAACAGAAGAACAACTTCTTTGGAAAGTTGGTAAATAGCTTCTGGATTGTATTTAGAGCTTTGATACCTCAGGAAGAGTGTGAGGCGGGTTTGCCAGTGCTTGTAACACTACAGACTGACAATGCTTACAAAAGCCTGTGACTTAGCTACTTTCTTTGGATAGAACTGTTTAATTGTTGTGAACAGCTTAAAACAAGCTCTAAGAGAAATGTTTATGATGGTCATTCATAAAAAATACAAGCACTCCTGCCACAAAAGGTATGTAAATGCCTGTAAGTCAAGCTACTGCCATTTGTGTGATAATGGGATGGGAGATGACAGTATTTCCTTATGTCTAGAATGACTCGTATGAATGGGACTTGAAATTCATTCTGGGAAGGAGATATGAAAACACTAAAACAAGATCACATTAATATGGCAGGTCCAATGTTGGACATTTTACAGAAAACTTATTAAAATGTTATAAGAAGTAAGTACAGTGATTTGGATTCATTAAAATATCTCAGAAAACAAAGGCAATAAAAAACACATTTTTAGTTCCAACATGGAGTTTTCCTTTAAAACTGTGAATACTTAAATTAAACATTTTACTTTAAAATAAATAAATAAAGATAGAGCATAAGACTGTGGCAAAAAAAAAATGAAGATGGTACAGGCTGATTGCCTCTTTTACATGTGATGCATGTATGTGCCTCTGCTCTGGGGAGAATATCTATAGAGGGGCCCACTTTGAAATCTTGAAAGCTCAAAATCTCGAAATTCAAAAGACTGAGTCCAAAATCTCAAAAGTTCAAAATACTGAAAACGCAAAATACTGAATCACATAATATCGAAAAAAATACAGGACACCAACACTTACTATACTCCAGCACAAGTACATACAGAAACAAATGAAAGATAAACCATATTGGTCTACTCCAACTATAAGCAAGGGGGCAAGCCCCCCTGCACCCCCACCCCCCCTGCTACTTAAATATATCACCTCCGGGATCGCACTTCACTACACTAAGATGAGTTATGTCATAGTATAGCAAATTAAAAGGGAACATACAACAGGCAGTCACAAAGCATGTAATGGTATGTTTGCCATTTTCTTCTGTGGAGTGCGATCTCAGAGTTGATATATTTAAGTAGCAGGGGGTGTGGGGGATGCAGCCCCCCATATGGGGAGTGCAGTGGGGCTTGCCCCCCTGCTTATAGTTGTATAAGACTAATATGTTTCTGCATGTAGTTCTGCTGGAATATAGTAAGTGTTGGTGTACTGTGTTTTTCCGATGATATGAGATTCAGTATTTTGAGTTTTCAATATTTTGAACTTTTGAGATTTTGGACTCAGTCTTTTGAATTTCAAGATTTTGAGCTTTCAAGATTTCAAAGTGGACCCCTGTACAGCTAGGACTAGGATATTTGTCTAGCTTGGAGTTGGACTGGTTGGGTAGATGCCTGCATGACAATATCGGTCCCTGTATTAAAAATTTAAATGTAAAGAAACACAGTACAACTTCAATGTAAGGGTGGATGGGATGCTTTAAGAGAGGTGTCAGCTAAAGAAATTGCTCATGTGGAAATAAATGACACTCTAAACACCACACCTTGTTGCGCAATGATTCTTATTTTTAAAATGTTACTATTCAAGTTGATTTTATGTATTCTTCATTTATTCACTCTGCATAAAGCAAAGTAAACAACTCCAGATGTGTTACAATTACAAAAAAGTAGCCTTGAAACGTTTACCATTAACAATAAAGGTATTTCCCTCTAACAGAAACTTACATTGGGAAAAAAACATTTCACAGTGCCAGGATTCTTTTGAGTTAGATTAAATGTGACAAAATCTTTATGTTCCAAATAATTTTTTATTGTTTTACCATTCCGGTAAACAACTAGTGGTCTGTCACCTACTCTATTTAAATATTGCTGAAAAGGGTAAAGATAAACCAGTTTCTATTTAATATTTCCCTTATCTTCTGGTCCTCCACACAATATTCAATGACAAAAGCAGTGTAGTAGTCCTTACTAGAAACAGAATTCCCCTCAAAAATCTCATTTACATTATTAAATCTAGTCTTAATCAAGGGGACTATACCCCCCCTTGTTTAATTTCTGAGATATATCTGCTCTAACTGAATTAACAAGATCGGGGGGGGGGGTATCCTCTGGCAAAAAACATATTAGCTAAAATTCTACTTTCTTCACAAAATAAAAATCATCTGAAATCATTCTGACAAGACGAATATACTGTCCTTTGATAATTCCACATTTTTGGAATTCAGGGTGACAGCTTGAATAATGCAGTAAACTATTGCAAGATGTAGGTTTTCTACATATGGTGCTCATGATACTGTAGTTGATGTGATCTCTGAATAATCTTACATCCAGATAACTGATAGAATTAACATCAAAAGAAAATGTAAACTTAAGGATGGGGGTAGTAGAATTTAAATACTCAATAAAAAGGTCAATTTCACCTATTTCCCCCTCCCAAGCAATAAAGGCATCATCCAAATATCTGGTGTATACCTTCCAAGGTGGTTTGGAAAAGTGATTAAACAAAAAACACTTCTCCTGTGGAATGAGCACAACATTAGCAAATAAGGGGGAGCAAGAAGCGCCCATAGCCACTCCCTTGTTTTGCTGAAAGTATTGCCCTTCCAGGAAGATGAAGTTATATTTAAGAACCAATTCCATGAACAGGTTCAAGATGTTAATTTCATCCTGGTCAAAAGAAATAAGATTCTAGTAAAAAAATCATTAAACCAGGCCAAACCAGTATCATGGGGAATAACGTTAAACAACTCAACCACGTCCACTGTAAGAAAATCATAGATTTTGAATAACTAATTTCCTTGATTTAAAGTAGGAAATCCCAAGAATCCCTACATAAGTAAGTAAAATTATCCAGAAAATCTTCCCTGAACTTCAAGCCTTTCACAGCAGATACTGCATAAAATTAAAATGCATGTCAGACAATCTTCTGCACATGAATTTTAGCAGGGATCTGCTTTAAGTGGTATTAATGAAGTACTGTGATGCGTTAACTCCCCAAAATGCAAAAACAATAAGAAATAAACAACACATGTACATTTTTTTATTTATGTTGAGCCATTTTAAAGGATACGACCTGGCATGCTGTGTGGACACTGTCCCAAAACTGAAAGCACTACAAGATGATGTCATTGAATGTAGTTACAGAAATAAATTCAGAAGATACTGTGTGTACCTCAACCTTAGTTCTCCAAAGTGAGGTGCGCAATGTGTAGCAAATAGTCAGACTTTGTAAGACATGATAAATCCAGAGACTTGACATGTAAAACGAAGACTAATCATATGCAAATACAGTGGACTTCACAGCATCATAAACACTTTGGAAACCGTGTGAAATTACACTTCCTGCAGTATAGAAGAGTTCTGTCAGTGCAAAAGAGTAATGTATCTAGTTACAAGGTGTGTCAACTGACAGTAAGATTTTGTGTAGCAAGAGGTTCTGAATAAGAATATGACAAAGCTAAGCGTAATCTACATGCTGGCAAGTAACAGGTCTATAGGCAAATCATGCAAGCTTTTGTTGTACCTCTGTAAATGTTATATGCAATGTTCCTGAACTGATTTAACAGTATGCACAGACTGCTCATCTGTACCTTTATATGTAATAAACAGAAAGAAAGCTATAAAATGATTCACTTTCTTTCAACATACACTCCAGCTTCAGAATTATTTGACAGCCTAGACTTCCAAAACTTGGGCTCCAGACTTGGAATAACTTAAAAACACCCGACCATGCAAATATATTCCTAGCACCGTCCACCGCTTTAAAAGCAATATAAATTCTGGAACTAATTCAGTTTCTCTGTGAACTTTTCTCCACTTCTGAGGGAATGACTTCACATCCCAAAGAATGCACGTTCTTTGTTTATACATTATCTTGCTTAGCCCTCTAGTATTTGAAGGCACTTCAACAGCCACTCCCTTGATTCCATGAATGCTTCTACTGGTCTCTGGATATGGAATTGAGCTCCGGAGACTGTATGAAGATCTGAACTAAAAGATGATTTATCAATCCAGCTGAGTAATGCCTGAAAAGCAAGACAAGGACAGCATTAGAAAATGCATTCCTGCAGTTTTCAAATCTGTGAGCAGATCAATTCATAAAAATAACTTTTTATAAAACTTTATTAAGCAACTCCAGCTATGTCAGTGATTGTGTACATTTATTTTTAAATTCACTCTTGGTTTCTAGCACTAGATTTGATAGGCAGAATACTAGCTACTGCGCACAGAACCATAGCTAGGGTAGGGTGATGGAACCCAGGCACAAGGTGTTAGGGGGCACATTTGGAGGATTCCTCAATCTATAGTACAGCACTGACATTAATTTCTGAACCAGCATTTCTGAATGCTGGCACAGAAATTAATGCTGATACTGTTTTGTGGTCAGGTCAGTGCTTTGTGTGCAGTTTAATTTGTAGCAATCCACTTTCGACATTTAAATGTAACAGACAGTTTGATACAGTTGTTAAATGCAGAAAGGACACAGACCTGCCTGGCTTGCTCCCTAGATAAGGAGCATGAGATCTGTGGAATGGACCAGTTTCTTTTCTTTCTCTTTTGTTTCTCTACATGGGGTTGAGGGATGTCAGATTTGAGAATAGCACCAGCTGCAAGATGAGCCAGCTACAGCTCTGACTATGCACAAAGGATGAAAGGCAAATCAAATGAAGGGTACAAGCAAATGATTCAAGAATGCAGGCATGGTGTCATTAAATTAAGCAACTGCAGTGCAATAATTCAGTAGCACAATACAACAATTCACAGTACTATAAGGCAAAACAACACAGGAATACAAGCACCGATACCATTAAATTCAAAACTGACAACTCAAAAGTGCAGGCATGGGTGCCATGAAATTAATAAAATTCAGTACAGTGCATTTCACAAGTGGTACAAAATATCAGTACTGGTATCACAAACAGGAAAAGTATAAAATAAGATATAAGCATGGGGTGTCCTTTAATTTGTGAGGATTTGTAAAATGATGTGTGCTGTACAGTTGTTAAAGGGGAGTAAATAATCAGATCTCCTGACAACAATATGATAAAGATCAGGTGCACCCTATTTTATAGCATGAGTTAGCTTACTGCTGCTAGCTGTGCAATATTAGGCAGCTCAACAATTAAAGTAAGACACAGCAAATGAACAGCCAATAGAAACTTAAGTGTGCTTACAAATTACTAGCAAATAAACATCCGGCCATACCTCCCAACCTCTTAGTGCAAGAAATCTGAACAAAATTTAAAACATTTGGGGGGGAACAAAGACCCCATAATACAAACAGATTTTAAATATTGCTCTTATAAACTTAGAAAGTTGCTAGGATAAGAGGGTTTGTGTTAGCATCCATTTTCTGAAGGGTAAGAAGTCTGAAACTCAACTGTATATCATTACTTAGTGACTTCAGTCCTCAGTGATTTCCCTAAAAATACAAATTTTATGATGGAGACCAAAAATATGAGGCAAAAATCTGGACAGTTTGCAAAAAAATTGTACAGTTGAGAGGTATGCACCCAGAACAGTACCTAGTCCAACTCACCCCCACCTCAAAATAGGTAGCCACTTTCTGTGGATCTCTCTCTTGTATTAAACTGGGGATTACAATTAAGGCATAAATGTCCACAGTCATATTTCAAGATGCCTGCTCAACCCCTACCCCCAAAGGACAGCCACCTTCTGTGTACCCTTTTAATATCAGACTGTGTCAAAACTGTAAAGACAAACTGAGCATAACATACTTGTTGTCAGACATATATAAACAGCATGCTAATTAATTCTCCTCCAAAGGATAGACACCTAAATATGCACTTGATGTCTGATGGGGAGGAAAATGGAAAGAAAATTACAGTGATGTTTACAATTTGTTACTTCTAGAGACAGTACAAAGCCGCGGTGGTGCAGCGGTTAGCATTGTCGCCTCACAGCAAGAGATTCTCCCATTCGATTCTCGGCTGGAGCGCCTTCTGTGTGGAGTCTGCATGTCCTCCCCGCAGTCGAGTGACATTAAAGGCATGCAGGTAGGTGCGAGTATGAATGGGAGTGCCTTCGTTGAAGGCTGGGCATTGGGCTGGCAACTTAGCACCGTAAAAATCCACTGCCAATCATGAGCGGACAGGAGTTTCGCTGTGGCGACCCCTAACTGGGAAAAGCCAAACGTCTTTTACTTCTAGAGACAGTACACTGCTCCTATACAAGCTATAGTGACCTTTCTGTGCACCTCTCTGAAGTTTGTGAGGAAAATTAAAGAAATAATGACCATGCTGTCCCCAGCCCAACACAAGATACAATGACTTCTGACGTTTGGGTGGAATGTTAAAGAAATAATGACATCACCCTTCTTCCCCACACAAGTACAGAGACCTTCTGTGTGCACCTATGAGTTCGGATGATTTTAGACTAGGTGGGGTCCGTGCAGTGGCCTCACGAGTGAGGAGAAGGGAGGCAATTCAGCCCTTAGGGCAGCAGGCACTTTGGGGGCCCCTGGAATCCGGCTGACTAGGTAATCATTTAATTTAAAAATATTTCTTTAGTGAGAGGTGTGTGTGGGATTTCAGAGTGAGAGGTGTGTGTGTGTTTGGGATTTCAGTGTTGTAAGCATTTTCTTTTTGTTGGTAAGACACAGCTGTTGGGACATATGCATTGCATTGTGTACAACAGCATATTTTCTAATGTAAAGAGTTCAGAGTCTTGTGAAAAGAAAATAAAAGACATTTTATGTCTGTACTATTTTATTTGCATTATTAGATCTGGGGGTATTAAGGTAAAATTTAAATGTGTTTTAGAAGAATTTAATAACTTGTTAATGTCACTGAATTATTAGTGAAAGGTGTGTTCATATGATGTACAATTTTAGTATGGGCTTGGTTTACTTTGACAAGCCTTTATGTTGATAAAACAGCATGTGACATGCATTGTTGGTTTGAGCTGCATTGCCATTAATTCTTTATTTTGTATTTCAGAGTACTTTGTGTTTCTTTAGTGAGAAATGA
>NC_056744.1:147551389-147578889 GCF_019279795.1 Protopterus annectens | reverse complement strand
CTCACCTCAAATGTCCATACAAATCACAAAGCCAGAAATATTTCCAAAAATATCTGGTTGATCATTACCAGCAATACTGCAAAAACACTTATCTAATCACACCACCACACACTCCTCTCATCTCAACTGCAGAAAGTATCGGGTTGATCACTATCAAGTGCCAACCTTACTTTCAAATAATACACTAATTCACTGTTCCACTCCTCACAATATGCCAATAAGTCTCTGCAGAATCGTCCCAATTTTATTTCAAGTAATAAAAAAAAACATGCTTCCTTCAGGCATGCCTTCAGGACTACATTTTAACGCTGCGAAGTCTGTACTCTCATAACCTCTAATGTTTAAAAATGTGAGTTACTATAAGTGGCACTGAATACTGTCTGTGGAATCACCCAATGTTCCTGGGCACATTTTCTTCTTTTTCAGAGGCAAGTTATTAATTTATTTTTTTTAAACAAAGAAACATTCCTCTAAAGAATAAATAAACCTGGAAAGTGCGCCCCAGCAAAAATGGCAAGCACAACAGCCTTGGTGATCGCCTACTTTGCCTATGCATAAGGTCGGCCATGGGAAGTTCTATGTGAAAGAACAGCTCTGGTAGTTTTTACTTTATTTACTTATTGCTTTTGTTTACTGGGAAAGTCCAGCTGGGCTTAGGACCTATTTTCATCAGATGCCTAGGAAGAAAAGCTCTAGTACAATGCAAAACAGTTGACAAAACAGTTGAATATTTACAGTGATATCTAATATAGATACTATATACTTAAGCAAAGGAAGTGGCAGTTTTCTATAGTACATACATAAACACGAAATCAGCAGTGGAATTGTTTACACACATATAAAGTCCTATAATAGCAGTTGTTCATTGCATTATTGATACAGTAATCAGATGTACTGTAAGTTGCAATTTTAAGCAGTTACTCTGTTTTAGAAAGGATAAAGAGTTCGGCAAGGGCAGCAGCTAGATGAGAGAAGAAGAATGGTTTAATCAGATGGAGAGCATTTGCAGTGCCATGAGTTGAGTAGGTGCATTTTTAGCTGAATCTTTAAGATGTTAGTGATGACTCTTGGCTAGCTGTTAGGGGGACTGAGCTCCAGGTTTTGGACACTGTAAGAATACAGGGAGCAGGCAGCCAAGAGCTGTTAGGTCTGTAGAGCTTTGCTGGATGACAGCAGAGTCCTAGATGGGTGGTAAGATCATATTAGGTTGATTAGGGATAGACAGTCATTTGATTTATATAGTAACTTATGGACAAAAGGGAGTTAAGATATATGAGTTGGTGGGATAGTTTGAGCCACTAGAGGTGCCAGAGTACTAAACATTTGGTGTGATCTATGGGGGTCTTTGGCTGCAAATTTTGGTACCTTGCTGTAGCACCATTCAAGCTTGTTCAGATAAGTTTGTTGGATGTTGGTAAATACTGGTGCAGCATAGAGAAGGGTACATAAGAGGAGGGCAGTTGCAATATGAGATCTAGCTGTGTTGGATTATGGTTTGGCTCTATACAGTGTGCCACCATGTTTTTGGTGAGTTTTTTTTTAACTTCTTGATCTATGTGGACACTGAGTTTTAGGGCTTCATCTACATGAGCTCTTTGTAGTTTGGTATACGTAACAAGTTGTATTGGTGTTGTAAGAGCAGGCAATAAAGAAGGATAACTTTTTTATTGCAATGTTTTTTGTAGTGAAGAGAAGTAATTTCTTCTGAGGAGAAAGATTCTTGAGTCAGCTGTTGCAAGAAGTCAAGTTTTTTTTTTTTGCCAAGAAGTTAACGGTTAAATTATTTGTATACTGTATCAGAATGGCATTCTTGCTTGTCAGGACATGGTTATTAATAAAGATGATAGGATGGGACCAAGTATGGATCAATGTGAAACTCCAACTGATATGGGGAGAAATGGTGGGATGTCAGTCAGTTATTTCACTGCCTGGTGGTGATCAGCAAGGTAACTGGAAAACTTGGATGCAAAGCGGTTATCAAGGCCTAGATTTGAGAGCTTTTGTAAGAGAACAGTGTGGAAGACAAGTGTCAAACACTTTAGAGAGATGAAGAAAGAGGGCTGATACTACGTTGCCTTCATCTCTGTTTGTGTTGAGTATATTAATGAAGCTAAGGACAGCCATGGAGGGCATATGATGGGGGCAGAAACCATGCTGTGAGGGAGAGAGAAGTGCTTTTGGGTGATATAGTGATGTAATTGGGACTGAATGCATTTTTTCTTGGATAGAAGGGAGAGAATGGAGATGGGCTTGTAATTAGTGTGCTCAGTCTATAGACCATCTTTATGGATGGGGAAGATGCAGCATTATTTCCATAGAATTCACTGATATGGCAGTTAATCAGTACAGAAAAAGGGTAGTCTATGGCCTCTGTTGCACGTTTTAGATATTCACCTGGTAGGTTGTTAGGTGCTGGGAAGGTGGATTTTAGTTTGTGCAGAAGTTTTTAAATGGTGGAGGTAGAGAATGATTGGAGGGATATGGAGTATAGGGATTTTAAGGGCTGAAATTTGCTGGGCATATTGTTTTGGTTGTTGCTATTAAGGATTAAACTGAGTTAATAAAGTTGGAGTTAAATGCATTGGTGATGTTTGTAGGGTCATTTGAACTGATTGTTGGTGAGGGTTGTGTTGAGTGGCCAGGGTTTAGGAGATGATTTAAGGAAGACCATACTGAGTTGGGGTTATTGTGGAGATTCATGCATTGTTTTTTTTCTCAGATTTAATTTGATATTTAATTCTTTCTGTAAGTTCTTTACATTTTTGATGGTTAGTTTGAGTTCTATTTGTTGCCCAGGTTTTCCAGGCAGCTTCTCAAAGTACTTCTGGTGAGTCAATGGGCAGGATTTCACTAAACTCTTTTTTTTTCTGAGTGGGACTAGCTCATTTAGTATGCTTAGGAATATGTTACTAAAGTGGGAGTAGCATCATCATGTGGTAAATATTTTAGTGTTGCCCAGTTGTACTGACTGAGGTATGAAACAGAGATGGCATTTCCAAAAGTTGAGAGGTTATGCGCCACATTGCAATGATGCTGTTTTTGGATGTTTTTCTTATTGCAAATATGGGGTGATGTTCACTTAAACAGTCAGAGAAAACTCCTGAATTAAAGATTTTACTTGGGGTAGAGAGGAGTCTACAGTGGTTCCTCTGTTGCTTTTATTATTGTAGCGAGTAGGACAGGTGATCAGTTGACTAAGTCTGTACAGAGTTCTGTTTTGAGATGAGTTGCTAGAGCAGAGTGAGAGACAGTCAATGTTAAATTCGCCTAGTATTAGTATTAACTTCCTGAGGAATGTTAGAGGTGCGCCAGCAGAGGATGTATTCTGTAGTAGTACGATTGTTACCAGGAGGTAAACAGACTCCTATAACGTACATAGATTTCTACTGGTTTAGTTTCAGAGTTGTGACCAGGATTTCTACTTTGTTGAACTGAGGAGGAGTTAGAGGTGGGGAAAGAGAGAGAGAGAGTTGAGGAGTGTTTTTATAGGCTATTGCAACGCCACCATCTTTCCTATGTTTTCTGTCAGCTCTATAGATGTTGTTGACTGGAGGGAATATCTCATTATCATCAGTTTCATTTTTCAGCCAGGTCTCAGTTAATGCCACAATATAAAGTGAGTGTTGGACAAGCCATGCATGAAATTCGGGTATCTCTTATGTTAATGTGGACAGTGAGTAGAGAAGAAGAGCTTGGGCCGTATTGTTATGTTAGAGGTGGGGTTTGCGGAGGGGGTCAGATGGGGTGGATATGAGGAGAAAGTTGGGCCTGCGTCACAGGGGTGGATATCCTCTCTAAGTTTTAAGGCTTGGGAATTATAGAGAGAGTACAAGTAACCATTTATGTTAAAATATAGGTTTTGGACACATTTGTTTTACAGATAATTCCTTTTTGCTTGCAGTCTCTAGTCATCTGTCATGCGTCAATCTAATGTGCCGGTTTTATCCATGTGCTTTGTTTTTTAGTGCCAGACCCTCAGCTGTATAACATATGCTACTAGTTCTTTGTACTTGTGCTTTCTTCCCAATCTAAAGCCAGAGGGGTACATAGAAGGAAACTATCCCTTTTTGGACAGGCAGGCACTATTCCCAGATAGGATTTATATAACCTTGCATTTGTCTCCCCAATTTATTGGGAAACTACTATTTTGTTAGCTTTGAACAGCCACTTATGGACACAGCTTACTCTTCCTTGAAAGAAAAAAGATTACATTTCTTTCCTTGCTCATGAATTTTTGTTCAGGTCATTATTAAATCAACAGGTTGTAAAGAAACTCTAAGTTGCACATCAGAGCATCAAGAATCCTGTGACTTCTGGGGGCCTATTGGCTCTAGACTCTTGGCATAATTCAGTTTCAGCCTCCCTTCTTATTCCAGTAGAGTCTTGGCCAGTAAGGGTATGTTAAAAGCATGGGGGTGAAGTGTGAAAAACAAAGAAAAAAGTAATCTGACTGGATGGTGTGGGGTCAGCAGGAGCGGAAAACATGACGGACAGTGGGGAAGTGCAAGATGGGGCCCCATAGATTCCTTTGTCTAGTGTCACCTAAGGGTGGGCTTGTTGATTGCAAGTCAGATACTGGAGGTTAAAACAGTCAGTAAAGTAACTAGAATGGGTGGGTGCATACTGAGTCAGTACTTGGATGAAAGTGAATGACTGCATCCGTTGATTTGGTGGCCCTTTAGCTGTAGACTGGAGTTTGGGGGTTTCACAGGAAAACTAGAAGAGGTTTGTGGCTTTGTTTGGGTATACAAATATCTTAAATCATGGGACTGACTCTTAAAATTGTCTGTACTGCACTTATAAAAAGATGAGAGAAGTCTTCAAGAGATGTAGGTCACTAAAGCATTCTATGTATGAAAGAATTAATGTAGTGGAGATGATGTACCTTCCAAAAATGTTGTATTTGCTTAGCTACCTGCATGCCAGCCTTAGTAAATTCCAACAGCTTATTCATAAAGTCCCCAGGAATAGGCAATGCTACAGATCTGCCCATATTATGCCATATAAGCCACAAGTCCAAAGACGCCCTGGAGTTCTAAATGTACAGCGACATTGAATAGAAAATGGTATGTGGCTCCAAGGTACTTATGGTGAGAACTAGAAAAATTATTTTAGTAGATGTCAAAGTCTACAGCACCTAGGTTGAACAAAAAACAAAACATTAAATATTCAAAAACGTGCATGCTGATTGGTCAGCGTGCATAAATCAGAGTTATAGTAATGGAAAAAGGTCCGGTTGCCCGGACTTTTTCCATTACTATAACTCTTTTTTTTTTTTTTTACAGCAACGGAGAACGCAAGATCTCCGTTGCTTCACACTGTCTCGCTATGTTAAACGAGTTTAACATAGCAAGACAGCTTTAAAAAAACAGAGATTCTCTGTTGCTTTTTTTAAAGCTGTTCGCTATGTTAAACTCATTTAACATAGCAAAACAGTTTTTAAAAAGCAACGGAGATCTTGCTTTCTCCATTGCTTTTTTCTAAACTGTCTTGCTATGTTAAATGGGTTTAACATAGCCAGACAATTTTAAAAAAGCAACGGATATTCTCCATTGCTTTTTTTAAAGCTGTCTCGCTATGTTAAACTCATTTAACATAGTGAAACAGTTTTTAAAAAGCAACGGAGATCTTGCTTTCTCCATTGTTTTTGCCCACAGCTCTGATGTACTGCATAGGCATGCGCATGCGCAGTACATCAGAACTGACGCAGAATACCAGACAGCTGTGGAAGGGCAGCAAGGAGGCATTATACAATGCCATTATTTAAGAAAAGTAATTATTTTTTTTTCTTAAATAATGTCATTATAATAATAACCACTTCTGGTTGTGGGTAATGCTGGATTTACCCATGGTTGGCTTTGTTTGGCCACTCGGGATTCGCCCTCGTGACCAAACCACACCAACCGTGGGTAAATCCAGCATTACCCACACCCAGGCGTGGGTTATTGCTATAATATACCATAAGTAAAGCTACTGTAAAATATGCAGAATATTCCCACCTAGATGAAAGGTAAATACGTCTGTTAGAAACAATGGCAATCTAGAGGAGTCTATTGTTGGTTCTATAGTATACAGGCAGCTTATACATAATTGTTTTAAGTACATCTCACTAAAACAAGCTCAGCCCCAGGCAGTACAACATCATCAACTACCTCCACATGGCAGGATAAAGAACTGTAGCAGTAACGATGGTCGAGACTACGTAATATCACAATATGTTATGAGCAGACAGCAGAAATGTATAGGCTCTAGTAAAACTTGTGCTCCACTAAAAGAACCCTACGCCTTGACTCCGGAAAGGAAGTCTATACCACAAAACAACTGAGAGTCAATTAAAACCACAGGATTTATTCACTTTAACATTCAGTTGGAACGCACTTTTAACCCCAAAGTACAAATTCAGAGTGTTTTTCACCCCAAACCAACTTAAAAGCAGGACGTCATCAGAAAGAAGAGCACTTTTGAGCACATTCTTAAACACTAAGGCTTTGCTTATATCATAATTGGTTAATTAACTAAAACAAAATAGCTGAAAATACAAACATTTAAAGATACACCAACAAAAATTCATCAAGGTATACCAATATGCAAGTAAAAAATATACATGTAAAAATGTAAGTGCAGTATATTCTAAAACCTTTAAAAATATGTTCTTACTTTTATTTATAAAAAAAAGCATTGCTTGTAAAACTTTAGTTAAATCCTATGTGCAACCCCAGATAAAATCTAAGAGAAAGTACACTATAATTTGTTGTCTCGCTGTTTCAATACAGGAATAAAAGAAATATGATCATTAATATCCGGGGAGGTGAATGGCATTCCAAGCTTAACTGCCAGTAAAGCTGCTTCCCTCCATTTCTCCTGCATTTTTGGTTTACTGGTAATTTGCAGAAATGTGCAGGCTGTTAACCACACATGCCAGATGTTCAGATGATCCTGCCTAGGAATATAGGGTATGCTTAGATGTAGCAGAAAGAATGTAGGGAAGGCACCATTTTGCTAAATACTAATGAAGTAAGTCCAAGAGAAGAAAAAAAAACACTACAAGTACTTGCTTAAAGCTTTAAACCAGATCTTATAAAATTCTCAGGCAGCAGAGTACGTAATTGTCTTTTTCAGTGTCAGAGGGTAGCATTCTAAGTGCAGATTACTCTGAATCTGCTTACATCGCTGATCATACTTCTTAACTGTACACATTTTTGCCTCATATTTTTTGGTCTACTTATTGTGGTTTTTCTGGCAAATTAGTGGCAAATCATTAAGGACTGAAGTTAGAAAATAATGACAGACATTTGAGTTTCAGAATTCAAACTCTTCAGAAAATTCATAGTGTTCATAGTTTAGTACTAGGCTAACTGCCCTTGTGGGCCATTTTAAGCCTAGCCAATTACCCCAAGTTAGACTCAAACCCTGCACCTTGTGTCTGTAAGGTAAACACCTTAACCACTGTGCCAACCTCCCCTCATGCTAATGTAAATCCTGTTATTCTATCAACTTTCTAAGTTTATAAAAGCAATATTTAAAAATTGTCCCTATTTTTGGGCCTTTGTCACACTATTATTTGACCTTGTCCAGATTTCTTGCGCTATTGTTGAGAGACAGCCTTACAAGACTCTCTGCAAATATATAGAGCTGAGTATATATTTTTGTATTATTCTGTATTATAGAGCTACATTGTTACTTAGATATATGTTGTCTTACTGTTCTGTAAATATACAGATATCAGTATATATTTTTTGGTTATAATTTGCACTGTGATTCCTCATATATAGCTCTGTTGAAACTGTCTTCCCCACCCCCCTCCCTCATTTTAGTTTCTATAGCTTATGTGTTAACTCAAGGTTCCCTTAATTTGCTGTTAATAGCAGCCTGCATTTAAAGTGGATTGTTGAGAGACAGCCTTACAAGACTCTCTGCAAATATATAGAGCTGAGTATATTTTTTTGTATTATTCTGTATTATAGAGCTAAATTGTTACTAAGATATCTGTTGTCTTTCTGTTCTGCAAATATACAGATATCAGTATATATTTTTTTGGTTATAATTTGCACTGTGATTCCTCATATATATATCTCTGTTGAAACTGTCTTCCCCACCCCCTCCCTCATTTTAGTTTCTATAGCTTATGTGTTAACTCAAGGTTCCCTTAATTTGCTGTTAATAGCAGCCTGCATTTAAAGTGGATTGTTGAGAGACAGCCTTACAAGACTCTCTGCAAATATATAGAGCTGAGTATATTTTTTTGTATTATTCTGTATTATAGAGCTAAATTGTTACTAAGATATCTGTTGTCTTACTGTTCTGCAAATATACAGATATCAGTATATATTTTTTTGGTTATAATTTGCACTGTGATTCCTCATATATATATCTCTGTTGAAACTGTCTTCCCCACCCCCTCCCTTATTTTAGTTTCTATAGCTTATGTGTTAACTCAAGGTTCCCTTAATTTGCTGTTGATAGCAGCCTGCATTTAAAGTGGATTGTTGAGAGACAGCCTTACAAGACTCTCTGCAAATATATAGAGCTGAGTATATTTTTTTGTATTATTCTGTATTATAGAGCTAAATTACTTGGATATCTGTTGTCTTACTGTTCTGCAAATATACAGATATCAGTATATATTTTTTTGGTTATAATTTGCACTGTGATTCCTCATATCTATCTCTGTTGAAACTGTCTTCCCCAACCCCCCTCCCTATTCTTGGTTGTAGTTTAAATTTGGTGGCTTTTGCAGTGCCCGCCCCACTGTAGATTTGATCTAGGACACTACCCCAAGTCCCATCTCTTTACCGCATTCTACCTAATAAACCCTTTCTGCACTTGCTTTTAGTCCTTTTTAATTTAATTACATTTTTTCAAACTGTGTGTGGACTAATATTGCTACATACTCAAGTGTGCCAACTTGCACTGCATGTGAACTGTTTTTACTACTGTTTTTGCTACTTTTCTGAAAAAAAAAAATTCTGCTTTTACTGTATTTGTGTTTCTTCCTACTTTATTTTGCTTTTGTGTCATCTTAAAAATACTCAGTTGTATTTATTACTGCTTGGTGTAACTCATTCTAAGCCTTTTAGTTTAAGCACTTGGGCTTCAGACCAGTTGTTTTACATTAAGAAGGTTTGTGGTCTGCACTGTAGTGGCAGAACAGGTAGCTTACATCCTTCTAAGTTGGGAACTGCTGATTGAGGGCTCAGTGTCTGTTATTCTAAAAGTGTATTAATTCTGGTTTAAGCACTTGGGCTTCAGGCCAGTTATTTTACATTAAAAGGGTTCGTAGTCTGCACTCTTGTGGGAGGAGAGGCTGGACTCTGCCCTTCTGAGCTGGGAATTTCTGGTTAAAGGCTTATAGTGCCCGCATATTTGAACTGCTTCTTACTGAAATTGGTACACCTTGTTTGATGTAGACTAGACTAGATCCAGGCCTGCTGAATCTAGCTTTGTTTGTATAACTTGAGCACTAATCCAGGCATTCTTTAAAGTATTCAATTGTATTTACTACTGCTTGGTAGTAACTTGATTAAAGTGTAGCTATCATTCTAAGTCTTTTGGATTAAGCACTTGGGCTTCAGACCAGTTGTTTTACATTAGGAAGGTTTGTGGCCTGCACTGTGGTGGCAGGACAGGTAGCTTACATCCTTCTAAGTTGGGAACTGCTGATTGAGGGCTCAGTGTCTGTTATTCTAAAAGTGTATTAGTTCTGGTTTAAGCACTTGGGCTTCAGGCCAGTTATTTTACATTAAGAAGGTTCGTGGTCTGCACTCTTGTGGGAGGAGAGGCTGGACTCTGCCCTTCTGAGCTGGGAATTTCTGGTTAAAGGCTTATAGTGCCTGCATATTTCAACTGTTTCTTACTGAAATTGGTACACCTTGTTTGCTAGCATAGACTAGGTCCAGGCCTGCTGAATCTAGCTTTGTTTGTATGCTTGTTGTTTGTTTGCTTGTTATTTCCCTGAAACGCTAATACCAGCTACAATGCGGCTTTTCAGCGCTTCTGTGGATCCCTAGTGATATCTGCATTGCTTACTGTACTTATTTCCTTGTTTCACTTAAAAGAAAGTTACTGTTTGTCATTTTTGCATTTAAGTTACCTGTAACACATTGCACTTGTTACCTGGCACTTGCTCACTAAAGCAATTATAAGTCGGCACTAAAAATTAAAAGCACTACACCCTCACAAACTCCCCTTGAGTACCTTGTTCCCCATTGGCTCTTTTTTTTTCAATTATAAAGGAATTCCCAATACTATTCTAGCATGTCCAAACGTCAGTTGTCAATCTCCTCTCCAGTCCAGCTGGTGAATCTGGGAATCTTGAGGCAATGTTACAACTGCCTCATGTACACAGACAACCCTCTCCTCCTCCCAACAAATTCCAACACATGTGAGAGATGCATCCATATAGCCAAACTGGAGGCTAAGCTCTCTCAACTCAGTACTGGCGTAACCAGTCAGGAGGAGAAGGAAACCACACTCACTACAATTCCAGTCTCACATAGACCTACCACGACAGCAAACCAAACACATAAACACACAAAAACATACTCGGAGGCTCTAAATAAAAATCTGCCTAAGCAGCAGAGACCTCCAAAGCAGACACCCAAGCAACCGCTACCCCAAAACAAAACACGTGCAACACATAGCTCACAAAGCCAGTGTGCCGAACAGTCACAGCCCTTAAGGCTAAACAACACACCTGATACAATTGTAATAGGTGACTATCGTCAGGCACACTGACGTCCCACTCACCAGGCTGAACAAGGAGAAGGTCACGGTGAGCTGCCTGTCGGGCGCTAGGATCCGCCACATAACACAAGCACTCAGGTCACTCCAAGGCAAGTACAAATATGACTCAGTCATTGTCCATGCTGGTGTGAATGACCTGAGACATACCTCCCTGGACTACATGAAAAGAGACATGGAGGAGCTCTCTGAGCATGTGGCCCAGGCCTGTATGACCCTGACCTTGAGTAGCATCTTACCCTCACCAAGAATGATGCCACAATATGAAGACAAAATGATCAATTTCAACAACTGGCTTAAGTATTGGTGTCATTCAAAGGGGATCCAATGCCTGTCAGCCTGGGATGACATGCTCAACAATCCACGATGCTTCGCTAGGGATGGCTTGCACCTGTCTCCCCTGGGCTTTTGGATATTGGCAAAGGCTCTTGCTACCCCCATAGTGCCTTTTTTAGGCAAGGCTCAAAAGACAAACCCACCTCCATAGGTATCACAAGGGATAAGAAACTAAGAGTAATGCTACTCAACGCCAGAAGTCTAAACCTCAAGATGCACACACTCAAAACTCTCCTTAGCATGGAGAACATCGATATCTGTGCAGTAACAGAAACCTGGTTCAAGGCTCCCGAGAACACCCCAGCACTACCAGGTTATACCTCATACAATGCTTTTCGGCCCCAAAACTTGGACCGAACCACAAAAGGAGGGGGAGTATCAATATTCGTCAAAGATACCCACACCTCCAGGTTGGTGGCACAGCACGAAGCATCAGAGACTATCCATGTGCAACTAAAAGTGGGTAAAACTGCCTTCCAGTTTATAGCCTGCTACAGACCACCCTCCCAAACCCAGGAACCCCACTCGGCCTTCCTGAGAACACTGGAAAATATGAAGGTCTCTCCAAACACCATTATATTGGGCGACTTCAACTACCCAAACATAGACTGGGAGCATTACTCTAGCTCCAACACCCTAGCCCAAAGGTTCCTTGAATTTATAAACTCAAATGCTATGGAACAACTTGTTACCACTCCCACAAGAGGGAAAACATACTGGACCTGATCATCACCAACATGGGGACTCTATGCTCCAGACCAGAAGTGTATCCCTCACTGGTAAGATCAGACCATAAACTAATCTCACTGGATATTCACATCCCGACCCCACCTCCTGCCCAGAAAACCACAGTGAAAAACTTCTCTAAAGCAAATTTCACACTCCTCAAAACCGAGGTGGAATCCTTCAAAGCCCCCTGGCCTGTGGAAAATACGGCCCAGACCGCAGAATCCTTTATAAATGCATTCTATGAACACCTTCAGGAATGCATGGATCATGCAATCCCAAATAAAACCAAGACCCAATCCTGCAAAGGCAGACGTCCTGTCTGGTGGACCACAGCCATAAACAAACTATACAATAGAAGGAGGAAGCTACTAAATGATAGAGCAAAAAATCCCAAAAAGGGAAGGCATCTCTGATCAGTATTAGCAAAAAACTACGGCACTCATAAAATCGTCTAAGGCCAGCTTCGAGAGAAAAATTGCACAGGACACTAAGGATAATTACAAGGCTTTCTTTAGTTATGTTAGGAACCTGGGTGGGAATTCCCAGATATGCTCAGAATTAGTCCAAAATGACATAAAATACACCGAACCCACAGACATTGCCAACATCCTAGCTGACAGGTTCAGCGCAAACTCCCCCCCCCCCCACCAAAAGGGCAAATATCTATTCCAGCAGAGTGCTGCCCCCTTGACATCTCAGATGCTCAGGTAAGAGCCGCCCTCTCCAAAGCAAAAACACAGCATCAATGGGACCAGACAGTGTCCCGGGCTGCGTCCTACATGAACTCCAAGAAGAGCTAAACCCAAACATAAAACTACTGTTCAGTCTCAGCCTTACTACAGGATATGTACCCAAAGAGTGGCGTACAGCAACAGTGGTCCCTCTCCACAAAGGTGGTGCCTCAACAGATCCTGGAAACTATCGCCCCATAAGCCTGACTAGCTTGGTCTGTAAAGCTATGGAAAGGATCATCATGGACCTCATAAATAAAGATATTGGGGACCTACAGACACTGGATCCTACCCAGTTCGGCTTTGTTAAGGGCAGATCCTGCCTCTTAAACCTGGCTGATTTCTTTGAAACAGTCACCAAGGCCATTGATGAGGGGAAGGTGGTCCACACAGCCTACCTGGACCTCGCAAAAGCCTTTGATACAATACCCCACTCGGGCATTATAGATAAGCTCACCAGCTTAAATATAAACCCCTATGTCACTAGATGGGTTGCAAACTGGCTCAAGGACAGAACCCACATGGTTAGAATTGCTGGAGCAATGTCAGACTCCAAACCAGTTACAAGTGGCGTCCCACAAGGCTCAGTCCTGGGACCTCTCTTGTTCGGTATATATTTCTCGGAGGTACAGGCCAACACGGAAGGACTGTGGCTGTCCAAGTTCGCAGATGACTGCAAACTGGGCACCATAATCGACTCTCCAGCTGGCACAAGCATCCTCCAAAAGGGCCTCATAGAAACAGACAACTGGTGCCAGAGCCATGGCCTCAAGCTAAACGCCAAAAAGTGTATAGTCATCCCCTCTGGCAAAAACAAAGTGCCCACAAATTACCACATAGGTGGTAATCCATTAAGTACAGAAGAAGTAATTAGGGACCTGGGGACCCAAGTTGATAGCAGTCTCTCATTTGACAACCACGTGGCCAAAGTGGTTAGAAAAACATTTTATATAGCCCACCTAATCATGAAGGGATTCACATCTAGATCAGGGGAGGTCATCGTGCCTCTTTACTCATCCCTCATCAGGCCCATAATTGAGTACAATGCCCCTTTTGGGATGTACCTTACCAGACACCTGCAGCAACTGGAAAGACCCCAAAAGTACCTCACCAAGAGGATCAAAGGGCTCAAACAGATGCCATATGCTGCCCGATTAAAGAAACTCCAGCTCTACTCAGTGGCATACCGCCTGTTCAGGGGCAATCTGTGCCTGACGTATAAAGCCATGACCAACCCAGAATTAATGGACATGCTGCACCTCAGAAAATCCAAATCCAATCGAGCTACGCGCTCGAGAGACTTGAACCTCAGCAGTGAAATAAATAGGACATGCTGGAGGGACAGATTCATAACCCAGAGGCTCCCTTCACTCTGGAATAAAATCCCAGTCCAGGTTAGGCAGAGTCCCTCATTGACTCTCTTCAAGAGGAATCTTGATGAGTGGATGGGAGATCGTAGGTTTAACCCGGGTATCACTTCTGTGTCACTGTTAGACAGAGGCACAGTATACTAACCTCGAAAAAGGGCATAGCAGAATTAATTTAAAATGGGTGGCGAAAGCCAAACACATTCTGGCTAGGCTTATAAATGCCCTAGGGCAGATAGCCTAGTATGAACCTATGAACCTATGAAGAGGTTGAGAGGTATGTTGGGGATGTCTACAGACATCGGGAGTTACACTGCTACCAGTACCTACTTATACATGTCTCCCTTCTGTGGGCTAAAGAATAAGGGAAAAGGACCCTTCCCTCCTGAGCTATGTTTGTAGGAAGGTTGAAATTCCTACATTTACAGAATGACTGCATTTCAACCATTAGTAAAGTAGAAGATCATTAAAAAGTGAGTAAAGAAGTTCATATACCACAGTCTGATCGCTATGTTAAATTCAAAGGTGACTGGCATAAACCAAGAGGTATTGACTACAGGGCATGCAGGAAATTCAGATCCTGATGCCAAATATCAGTTTTGGCAGTGATAAAAAGACTAAATATGTTGCCCATGGGTTTTAAGAAATTTCTTCCGCACAATATCCATGAAATGGAAGTTCTCCTGATGAGTAACTGATCCCACTGTGCCAAGAATGCTCATTTTGTGTCCTCCAAGAATGGCAAACTGACTGTGGAATAAGCTCTGCTAGCTATAAGGTTCACCAAGATTGTGTAGCAAGGAGACTGAATAAACTGGGTCCCTTCTTGTACAGATGCTGCTTGTCTAAACAAAAATGTTAAAAACTAAAAAGAATAACGGAAAAGGTTTGAAAAAAATCAGATTATGCTTCTTAATACCAACATAATTCAGGTCGCATGTTAACAGAAAGCACAGCAGTGTGAAGCAATGACAATTGGTGTGGATTATTGATTACCATTTTATTACCACACTACTCTACAAGTCTTCAATGAATATGTTTCAGTTCATCAGTTTTAACTGACCAGTGTCCAGTTCAACTTGGTAATCAGTGTAAGGCACAGAAAGTAAATACTGGTGCTGTTGCTTTTGGTACGCCAGTAGTGGATCGCTGCATGTGTACTTTCTTCTATTTTCTCTACAGCTGTGCGACCATGAAGTTAGTATATTTAAATAAGGTGTATGGGTGGTTGAGGGGTGTTGAGAGTGGGGGACAAAGAGTTGAAGTTTCAACTATTTTTTTTTTTCTTATTGGTCCAGTTGAAGTTGCAACCATTTGTAACTTGGATAGAAGTGGTTGATCCTTTCCTTTTCCTCTGGGGTATTACCCTTTCATCTTACTTCTATGAGCATAATATAAATCAAAAAAACAAATAAGAACATGTGAGTTTGCCACTTTCTATACAAGCAGTGCATTCTTAGTATGTCGTTTAAGTACTGCAGACACAGATGCGCGTGCGTGCGTGCACACACACACACACACACACACACACACACACACACACCAGTATTTTGGGCTGAAATGTAGGACTACTTAAGATTTGGCACACTAATCAACATATTTTTGGAAAAAGCATATACGCATACAAAGTGATTTGAGCAGAGTAAAATAAACAATTAGTATGACTTTCTAAAAAGCTTTGTCCTAGTAAAGTAGGACCATAATTGCCTACGTGGATCCACAATATGCAAAATCCTTTCTCCCAAAGTACAAAATGTAGCTAAGTTTCAGATTAATGTATAATGCAAATACTAATATAAAAGAGTGATTAATGGACAATTAAATGATGTGCTTATGGAAAAAAAAACATACACGGTTTAGAGGCTATAATAGGTTAGACTCTTTAGACACTCTTAGACGTTCATAGGTAAGTACTAGGCTACCTGCCCTTGCAGGCCATTTTAAGCCTGGTCAGTTTCCCTTTTTGTGCTTGAAATAACTTATCCCATTTGGTTATAGATTGGCTTTACTCATTGCATTGTCGATAATTAAATGGTTGTGTGATGAATGATAAAATAAATACTGGCTATAAATTTTTTAGTACGTATATGTATTTTAAATATGTACTATGTCACTTTAAATGAGTCATTTTAAAAGAGTTAGTTTAATTGTTAAGCCAAGGCTCCAGATTGGCTCTGACTGGGGGGGGGGGGGGTTATGCTTAAAAGTAAGAACGAGCTGTTAGGGTGCAACTCTGATGAAGTCCTACCACTACTGGAAAAAAGCGCTTAATTCTATTTAAACGTTCTATTTTAATGTGTGCTTAATAAAGTAGTTTATTTTTAACAGAGCCATATGCTGATTTGCTTAATTTGGAGTAAGAAGCAACAATAAGAGAGAACTTGATTTAATTATAATTCAGCGGCCAACAGGATATGTGTGACAAGATCTATTTGTGTTGTGCAGGCTGGAGTTCTTCTATTGGTGCGATAATTGTATATTACCCCTAACGAGAATAATTGGGATCATGCCATAGATAATTTGAGGGGACCCATGCATGGGATAAAACATTTAGGAGCTTCATCTGTCCATTAGTAGCACAGGGGGCAGTCCGGTGGTAAATTTTCTGTATCCCATCCACAGATTCAAGTTGCACTTGAAAATGGACAGGGAGTGGTATCCTCTGTGAAATATACCTATCCCTCCAAACCATTCTGTTGATGTTGCAGAAGAGGATTAGATCACTAGACCAAGTATTTCTGATGACATCGGACTTGCTGATGTGCAGTAAATACATCAGTAATAGGTTGAAGGATGCCTCATATGCCAGGCACAGGTCACTGATTAGTAGTCTGTAGGATATCATGTATAGTGACAAGCTTTGAGTTGGTCCATATAGGACTTGTTATTTAGGCCTTGTATCCTTTTAGTAAGGTATCTCTGTGAGCATTCCAGTCGTTGCATCTGTCTGGACAGATGCATGTCAAAGAAGACATTATATCCAAAGAGTGGCCTAAAAGGGGCTGAGTAAAGGGGGACAATGACATTCTAGATCTAAACACAATCTCTTTGCTTATAAATTGAGCAATACAGAAGGACTTTCCTATAAAAATATACACATGTTGGTCAAAAGGTAGATCACTGTCCACATAAGTTCCCAAATACTGAAATGGGTTAACTTTTAAGGGTGTATTGTCAATGTGGTAGTTTCCTGGGGTAGATGACTTCCAAAAGGATACAATAATGCATTGTTTGGCATTTAGTTTCAAAGCTTCCTGCAAGATGGCTAAGTCATTTGGGGATTCGATGACAACTCCTAGCTTGAAGTCATCTACACATTTTGTCAGCCAGAGCCCTTTGGTATTAGCTTTTACTTCAGAAAAAACAGATGCCAAAAAGAAGAGGTCCCAGCACAGAACCCTGGGTGGCCTCCCTGGTGCTGGTCTCTTTGTGGAGGTAACTTCTCCTATTTTGATTATCTGCATCCTATCTGTGAGCCAGCTAGCAATCCAACTAATGAAATAGGGTCTCATTCCCAGTTTATTTAGCTTTTCTACTATGCTTGAGTGTAGAAATGTATCAAAAGCTTTGGCCAGGTCAGTGTATGCAGTGTGCGGCATTTTGTCTTCGTCCACTGTTTGCTGAATAAGCATGACCTGCCCTTGATGAAACCAAATAGGGATGGGTTCAATGTTTGGATGTTCCCTATGTTCTGACTGATGAATTCCATGATAAGTATTTCCATGGCTTTACATATGAGGCCGGTTAGACTTCTGGGTCTGTAATTGCATCGGTCTGTGGAAGGTCCTCCCTTATGTAGAGGAATGACTGCAACTGTTTTCCACTTGCTTGGTACAAAACCTGTATACAGTCTGTGACTCAACAGTGTTGTTAGGGGTATGGCTAAATCATGCTTCTTGCTATTTAAGATTCATCCAAGGATATTGTCATTACCCACTAATGCAGTATTTTTTAGCTTTTGACAGCACTTTTAGGACTTGGTCTCGTGTGATAGCTGGAGGTTAGCCAGTTTCAGGTATATCTTGAGAGACAGTCATAGGAGAGAGATGGGTAAAGTTAGAACTAAATCTACCGGCCAGTAGGTTAGCTATATCTTCAGCCTCAGTGTAGGTAACATCATTCACAAGCAGCTCAGCACATTGCTGCTTTGTGCATTTCAGATTACGAACGTAACTAAAAAATGTCTTGAGATGGTTTTTGGCAAAGCTATTTTAGTCTCAGACTTTGCTTTGGTAGATTTTATTAAGCTCCTGAGTTGCTTATTTCAATGACAAGGGCTCTACCATTTTGGGAATTACTCTTCTTATTTTTGGTCAACATTCTTTTCCGGCTTGTTAATATTATGGTTTCACCATGTGGGTTTGTTTCTAGGATTTGCCCTGCACTTCTTCCTATGGGGTACAGCTGCATCTGTGCAGCTATTTACATGCTGGTATGGTGTGGTGGTGTACATTTCTGTGTATTCAATAGAGTGTACTGGGTTTGGTGGGGATTTGAAACTTGCCAATGTATAACTTGGGAGTAGGTAATTTGTCTTAAAAGAAATTTCTAAAAATACCATGGCCAAAGTGATATGTACCAACATCTTACAAGTAAGAAAGGAACTGAATAATGAGGTTCGAAAGAAAGCTTACTAAGACACTCCATAATACTATTTGATCTCAAAGAGCAGACGGATTCCTTCTTTGAGGACGCAGGTGAAAAATCCACTTTAGAGACCATTTAATCAGAGTTAATGAATCTTTATGAACAGTAAAGCAAGGCCTGGTCAAAAAAGGATTCAACAAACAAATAATTCCAAACATGCAATGGGACACAGCCTTAGAATGACAGCAAAAAGATAATATCCTCCATTTTGATAAGTAGCTGTTTATTTCTTTCTCATTGGTTATCAAGTCAATAAATTGGTCTGAGGAGTCCTGTCAAGCATGACCTTGGTCAGAGGTTTATTTTTATTTATTCATTTGTAATGGTTTGCCAGTATAGTGCACTCATCTCAGTGGATCATTTGCAGGCACAACTCAGGTGAATAGTATCAGATAAGACAAGAACAAAACATATTTACAGTACAAGGATAACTATGAAGTACTGAACACATTAGATATGCACATAGGTTATAAAATAAATGGTTAAAAGTCATTTTACAAAACAAACTAGATACACACATAAGGGTGTAATCCATGTATATATACAAATATATCTGTAATACAAAGGCAGTACTACTGCTGAAGTTAAGATGTAAACGTTAAGCATGTCCAGGCTATGAGAAGACAGCAGGGATGCTTACAGTGTATATAATGACTGCAAGGTAGAGCCAGAAGGAATATGCACAATACTCATACAGAGTTACAAAGGGAAGAAGGACAGGAGAGGAGATGCAACAGATTACACAGTAAGTTACATATGAATATACTATATAAGAATAAGGGAAACGGAACTTAAAAAAATAGTTGGAACTTGAAAAAGTGGTCTGGATTGTAAAGCTTTGAAAAGTGGACTATCACTAAAAGCAGTCGCATTGATTTAAGTCAGTATGAGATTGTAGAAGTGTGGAAGAGTGTAATAAATCTAATATTATCAGGGACTGAGCTTCAGACTGTCGAGGCTAACTTTCAGAAGGCTTTTTCACAGATGGAGTGGCAGAAGGGACGATAAGGAAAAGAAAGGAACTCTAAAGAAGACTAAACATAGTAAGCCGTGTTCACGGAATTAATATTCACGGGAGGGCATGAGGTGCTTACATCACTCTGGGTTCCAGCTCTAATTATGCTGGAATAGAGTAGGTAAGCAATTGTAAATTAGTTATACAACTGTTTGGCTATTACATGTGTAAATATATAGTAAGACTAATATGAACATTGTATACTTGTCATAGCAATAGATCCAGGTTGTCTGATTTTCATCCATTTCAACCATGGGTCGTCGGATCTGATCTCAGACAACACCGACTCTGAACAGTCTCGGTTTCAGGACTCTGACTCCTCCCCTACCGATAATTCCCTCAACTCCACCTTAGTACCGCAGATCAAGTATGCCCCCGTAAAATAAACTATAAGAATTGCATTCACGATTAAGCCTAGCATACAGACAAAAAGAAGGCTTGAAAGATAGTCAATTAGGACTGCTCACAGACAAGGAGTACAGGAAACTACCTGGTCACCAGAACCAATTGTGTCAATTGGAAGGGGGCAAGAAGATTGAACTGGATGGAAATCAGATAACATGACTTTATCATTAAGGTAAGTGCATAACTTTCATATCCAATGTTGTCTATTTCATCTAATTTCATCTGAATCAACCAAGGGGTAGATTCCCCAGTTGTTATACTGGGTGTTATCAAAAAGGACATTCCTGAAAATGGTGGAACCAAAAGAAGAGAGTGATCTGGACTGTAGATCCAGTTTGTAATATATACAAAAGTGTGAACCATTGGACAGTTTGCTGCAGCACAAATATCATCAATAGGTAATCTACTTGAAGAGGCTGTTGAAGGGCCTCTGCCTCACAGACTGAGTCTTAGGTTTAGATTGTACAGACAAGCCCTTTTTCTTGTATACAAAAGAAATGCAGTATGATAACCATCTGGAAAGAGTAACTTTAGCAACTGCTTTACCTAATTTAGCCTTTGAGAAAGCAACAATGGATCAGACTTTCTGATATTGAAGATAGAATCTAAATTGACGAAGAAAGTCCAGCATATGTAAAATGTATTCATTCACCATTGTCTGAAAATTTGTGTAAAAATACTGGTAGATTTACTGACTGATTTAATTAGTCTCAGATGCCACCTTAGGAAGGAAGGATGAGTTAGTTCTCAAGGAAACTCTGTCTTTATAGAATACTAGATAGTGAAGCTTGCAGGAAAGTGCTTGCATCTTTGAAATCCACCTGGCTGATGTAACAGCGCTGAGAAAAATAGTTTTCAAAGACAGAAATTTCAAATCAAATGATGTTGCTGACTCAAAAGCTGATTGAGTTAATGGCTGTAACATGATAGTAATATCTCTGGAGGGGGGGGGGTACTGGATCTCTTATAGGTGGTTGTATGAGAAATGATCCTTTCAAAAAGACTTTAAAGACTCTTAAAGCAACAGAATTGTCATTCTGCACTATGCAGACACTTCATATCATGGAATAAATAGAACTGCTGTGGAAAGGTTCACACAAAAAATTCTAATATGGAAGGACTAGGAGCAGAGAAGGGGTCTAAACCTTTTGACAAAGCCCAAATGGAAAACCTCTTCCATTTGCACTGGTAGATCATCCTAGTGGATTGTTTTTGAGAAGCTAATATGATATGAACAACCGAAGATGGGAGCCTAGCATCATTGGCTAAAGTCAGAACTGGAGGAACCAAGCAGTTAATTTCATGGATCTCTGGTCCACAGGAGGCAGCCCGGATGGATTTCTTAATAGGTTTGGATACTGATTCAACATCCTTGGGGGATGTACTAGTTAGAGGCCATAGGAAGGGAAACCACATTTCCCAGGGCTAGAAGGGAGAAATGAGGATCACAGTGGCCTTGCACATTTTTGCTTTCTGCATGAATATGTTCACTAAGGGCAATGGGGAAAGGCATAGAGAAGACTTGGGGGTCAACTACCACCACTGTCATTAACCTGATAAACACCCTAAGAGCTGTGGTGAGATCAAAAGGCAGGGCTCTAAATGGATAATGATTGGCCCCCAACTGGAAATGGAGGAATCTCCTTGAATGCTTCTCTGTCTTTACATGATAACACACATCCAAGAGATCTATGGAGTACATCCAATCATTCTTCCTCAGTACAGGCAGAATGGACTGAAGTGTGACTATCTGGAATTTTGTCTGTTTCACAATTGGTTTAAATGCCTCACGTCCAAAATGGGTCTGAGGTCCCCCATTTTCTTGGGCACTAAATAGAGCTTCAGGTAGACTCCAAACACTAAATTGGTCTTTGGGGACCAACTGGATGACTCTTTTTCCTGGCAACTTAGAAACGTCTGTGGCTGCGAGTTCCCACTGACTGGGTGGAACATCAGGAGCTTTCTTATTTTTTATTGGAGGAAGAGAAAAGGAAACTCAATAGCCTCTGGAAATTACATTTAACAGCCAAGAATCTGTTGTTATATTTTACCAGGCTTATGGGTGCATGGATAAGTACCTCCAGAGTGCAGCAGTAGGGCTACCCCTCAGGGACACTGATAGGGCTTCTTGGAGAAGGGACAACAAAAGCCCTGGTTGTGCAGTCTACATCTGCCTCTAGGGTGATGTCCATTGTAGCTGCCACGAGAAGGTCTATCTTCAATGCTGTCATGATAAGAACTCTGTGACTTACAGAATCATATTTTCTTTCCAGCTCTTTGATTTCTAGAAGTCCTCTTAGGGGTAGAAAAATCAATCTCCACTGCAGAGACAGTCTTGCCATCCTGCTGACTCTTGGTTAGTGTGTTTTTTACCTTTGGTACAAATATAGTGGAGCCAACAAAGAGGACATTAACGAAGGACATCTTAACGTTTTCCACAAAATCGCAGAGATGTATCCAAGCATGCTGGCGCATAGAGATGCTGCTGCCTGCTGCCCTAGCTGTGCCATCAGCTGCATTAGAAAGCAGTCACATGGCTTCATTGGAAGTAGGCTGAAGGGTAGAAACCTGGGAGTCCACAGTCTTCTGCACATCTGCAGCAGGTTACCCAAGAAAGACTTGGAGAGCTCTTTGGTCAGTCTCTCAGAAATCTAGTAACATGGCCAAATAATTCAGCACTCTAAGTACAAAAGTCACTCTAGTGTACATTCATTTTCCAATCTAGTCCATAACCCTAGACTCCTTGTTAGGGAGATGAATCAAGAAACTTTCCTCCGACAGTACCTTTTTAATGGCTGCCGCTACCACCATCACATCCACTGGCGGACCTTTCCTCCAATGTTTCTTTTCCTTTGATGCTGCCAATATCCTGTCAGGTTTTCTGGGGATCATCTCCACCACATCAGGGTCCTTCCATACCAAATGGACCATGACATCAATGAGGGGGTCAATGTTAAGCCAGTACCAAAGGCTTCCAGGAACACAGACTCATCTCGTGAAAGTTTATTCATGGATCATCCCCCTCTTTGCTTCATCAATTCAAGGATCTCACAGGAGGTAATGTTTTCCAAGGGAAATCTAGGGCAGCCTTCACCTTCATCCAAATCCGTAACTTCAGTGAAAGGCTCTGGAGAAGAGTCTATGTGCTATCGCTTGCACGTCTGTTTCTTATGAACTGGTTCTGCTGGGAGATCAGAAGGTTCCAAATTAGACTGGGAGCTAATTTAGCATGCAGCCTGAGAAGCCTGTGTTACCAACTGTCACAGTGATAGGAAGTATAAGCACAGCCCTGCTAGGGTTCTGATGGAAGTGCCTTTTCCCTTGCATCGATAGGACCCTTTCAAAAACATTGATGGCTGAAGTTGCCATTGGCTCCATAGACTTCTTCCTATCCTCAGACAGAACAGATACCTCAGAGGTGATGGCTCTTGACTCCAAAGCTGATCTCAGAGCTGAGCTATCCAGTGTTGATGTCCCGGGGGAAGAAATAATTCCAACAACTTTGGCGTCCACTCATCCCCTCAAACCCTGTAGTGGGAGGAATATAAATAAATGAAATATCATGCAAAGGATACTACTTATTGAACAGCCCTCATAAAACACAACAGAAGTCTTCAGGCGGCACATGAGATCTGAGGTACTAAGGTGGAGCATAGGGAATTATGGGTAGGGAAGCAGTCAGAGTCCTGGAACTGAGAAGCTTCAGAGTTGGTATCAAGACTGGATCTGACAACCCATGACTGAATGTGATGAAAATAGTTAAGGGTAGATCATTGGTTTTTTTGCCAAAGTGTTAATTTACAGTTTGATAATTATGTAATTACGTAACTAATTTACAATTACTAACCCTACACTAATCCAGCAGAATTACAGTTGGAACCCAGAGTGATGTAACCACCTCCTGCCTACCATGAATTTTAATGCCGTCAACACACCTCACTATATTTAGTCTTCCACTTTTGGAAGCAATCCTTAAAACTTAGTTTTTTAAAAGGCTACAAATCACATTTCTTTTCACAAGAAAAAGTGTTTGCATGCATAAAGATGCATGCAAATACTTTTTCTTTTGAAAAGCACATTTTGTGCCTTTAAACATAATCTTTAAGTGTCAGTGATGGGAAGAAATCTCTGAACATAAGTTATATATTTTATTTATTTTATTTACATTTGTTTTTTTGGGGTAGAACAAAGATCAAGCATGACCATTTGCAGGCCCAGTCCGGACTGTAATGAGCATTAAAACCAAGTATAATTAATACAACATGAACAGACATATACACTTATCAAGGGTACCACAACTTGCCAGAGATTTGTGATGCATGGTTAGACTAAAACGTCCCCTGTAGTTGTTAGCCTTGTACACACATACGAACCTAACACCAATCCAAGACAAGCAGTGATATAGCAATGTGTTCTACTGCATTACACATAAATTCACTGTGACAGCAATATGTTTTATCAAAACGTGGCATAATCAAAGGTGAAGCAATGTGGATTGGTCACTCATAGAATAAGAACAAATACAGGGAAATCCAGCTGTTAATTGGAAAAAGTAAATATGGAAAGGGTTGCTAGGGGTAGATACATACATACTTACAAGGTGTGTTAGTGAGAGTTACAAATGTGTTAAGGTAAAGGCTAATGAGTAAATGCAGCAGATAATTTTTTTACATTTTGTAATTAATCCATATGTTATTAGATGGGTAGCAAACTGGCTCACTGATAGAACCCACCTAGTCAAAATAGGGGAAGCCACCTCAAGCAGTAGACCCGTAATGAGCAGTGTATCCCAGGGATCGGTCTTGGGGACTCTGTTTGGGATATACTTTTCTGCGGTGCAGGCCAAAACCAGTGAGCTATGGCTGACCATGTTTGCAGATGACTGCAAGCTGGGTGCTGTCATCAATTCTCCTAATGATGTGGACATCCTCCAAAACGGTCTCACCCAAACAAATGACTGGTGCCAGGAACATGGCCTCAAACTGAATGCCAAAAAAATGCATCATCATCCCCTTTGGGGAGAGTGATTTCCCCACAAATTATCACATTAATAACAAGATCCTAAGCATGCAATCAGTTGTGAGGGTCTTGGGCACCCAGGTTGACAGCAAACTGACTTTTGACCACCATATTGCTTCCATTGTATGGAAAGCTTTCTACATGGCCCACCTAATTAGTAAGGGTGTCTCATCCAGGGACAAGGAGGTCATAACATCCCTGTATTCTTCCCTTATAAGACCCATTATTGAGTACAATGTCCCTTTCGGCATGTACCTCACAAAGCACATGCAGCAGCTGGAGACCAGGGCCTTAAACATCTACCCTACACAGATAGCCTAAAAGCTCTGTTCCTCTAGTCAGTCTCATACAGACACCTCAGAGGTGATCTCAGTCTGGCATAAAAAGCAATCTCAGACTCCACCTTGATGGGACTGCTGCATATCCGTAAGTCAAGCTCCACTCGAGTAACCCACACTCATGACCTCAACCTGGTCTGTGACATCAATAGGAATTGTTGGCGCAACAGATTTGTGTCCCAGAGACTCTCCCTTCTGTGGAATAGACTCTCTCTCTCCACATCTAGTACAGTACCTCATTACTCCTTTTTAAGTGCAACCTAGATAACTGGATGGGAACAGAAAATACACCCGTGGGATTCCACCTGTGTCCCTGCTGGACAGGGCATCCGGTGCTGACTTATTGGGACATGGGTTAAATTCTTGGTTAGGCTTGTAAGGGTCTCAGGACCAACAGCTTAGTAACTTCCTATGATTAGTAATTAGGCCAAATGCCTTTCAGAATGGCAAAATTATAAGGAAATAGTGCTTGTGAACAAAATGACATAGAAGCTCCACCAGAAGGTGTACTTTACACACAAATGGCTAGCTACATGATGGAAACATGAAGCCACATAGATAAACATCTCCACAGAGTTAATCTGGTGTATTTTGCAAAATATTTCAACTATCCCACAACAAGCAGGCTTGGGTGAATACTGCTATTAAAGTATACTAAAGCCATTTAATGCCCTTGATAATTTCTTGACTGTTACAGAGTCTCGAGCATTACTGTATTCATTTCCTGATACTTCCATGGTCAAATACCCACTCAGCACTCAGGGGCTTTGTTATGCTACTGTGAGCAAGACAAGAGTTAAGTAAAAGCATGAGCAGCTTGCTGGCTTCACTGAAAAAAAAATTAAGCACCACCATAGAGAAAATGAGCTATTATAAATTGAAACACTAACTTCAAGGCAATTAAGGGAAGGGGAGCAGGTGGAAATGCCACAACTGTAAACATCATTCGACTGATTCACAATGGCACCGCTGACACTGTTCACGTCACAATAGCAAGGATCACTGTTAATCACTTTGCTGAGGCTTGATACAAAAGGTACAGAAAAACAACAGAAAGCAATATATACATGTGACTGGTTGCCAGGGTGAAGGATGCTAGACATGCTGCAGAACTTCCATGTACAACGGATTATGAATGAAAGGAAATTACCCATGGATCACAGAAAAATTGCACAAGACTGCAAAATGTGTATGAAGAACAAGCATGATAGCAGCAGCCAAGCAGGGGAGACAGCCTACAAAAGCACAGGAAGCATTTCTCAAGCAGGAGCAGCAGACTAAAATACAAAGGGCAAAATGGACTGTCAGACTGAAGTGCCAAGCAATGAGAGTGTGCAAGTCAGGAAGCAGGGGAGACCCACAAGGGAAGACTCTCAAAGCAGCAGCAGCAGCAACATGAACAGTGGCAATGACCTTGGGAGTCATGGAACACCAAGGGCATGTACTCCCTGGTTACCTGTGTACTGCAGATGAGGCACATAGAATGAGTCATGACTCTATATATTTGGGTCCGGTACATATTAATATCTTGAAGACAAAGACAAAACTTTATCTGAACAAAAAGTGCATTGTACCTTCACGCAAACACAAGCAACCCCAGGTGAATTGCCACTGAGACTCCCCAGCAAAGCCATGGGTATCTTGTCGAAACCAAGATGACTAGTGATGGGCCTAACAAACTCTGGAGTGCTGTAACTGTTTCACTCTGCCATAATCTCTTGCAGTCCTTGACCCCTCCATCTCTGCTTCCTCCTGGATGGTGAAGGAAGCCCCATCATGACCTGCTCATGAAAGATGTTCACCCTCTCCACCTCTCCTCTAACGTACTGTATTGCCACTGACCTGCCACAGAGAAGTGATTAAAGGTGTCTGTGCTATGCCTCACTGGCATTTTGTATCTGTGGCAATTCATTAAAAGCAAAGCCACATACCAACCAAAATTTCAGACAGAACACAGCCTTCACTATACTCTGATAGCCATGGAGGCTGTCATACTTTTTAGGTGTCAAAACAACTAATGGCTGTTGAACCACTGTGCTAGGTCTGGGCAGTCTTCAGACACAGTAGACTGAATACCAAAAATGTATGCCTGATAGAGAGTGGTAGCAAGGTAAGGGTGAGAAAGTGTTTCGCTTCCAACTGAAATTCAGGGTACCTGGAATTCTTCTGTTTC